>NW_028282525.1:0-35596 GCF_059751285.1 Brachycentrus maculatus
TCCCAACCCCAACCCCAACCCCAACCCCAACCCCAACCCCAACCCCAACCCCAACCCCAACCCCAACCCCAACCCCAAATAGACTGACATTTGGAGTGAGTTGGCCAATGGGATATAAAGTGACAATTAAATTATTTATTGCAAGGATTGTATTATATAATTAAAATAATCGTTAGACTGTTTAAAATGTTCAATGCTAGATCAAACCGTGATATGGAACCATTGTTGGATATGCATGGGAAGCCAGTGACTCCGATTCGTAATCGATCAACGAGTAACGGTGTATTTAAAAATGCGATGCCTATTCAAAGAAATCCATTGAAAGCATTGCCGAATAAATAGAACAATGGCAGGAATACTCAGAATGTTCAAGGCGAATTCCAGAATGAGCAACCATCATGGTTTCATCAATAAAAATCAAAAAGTCCTTTGATTAGCCCTGTTCGCAATCCATTCAAGAACAACACAGACCCCGTGCAGACTCAGACGAATTTCAGCCGAAATCTGCCGATTGGGTTCATTGACAATGCTCGAAACGTCCAAGTTAACAAAAAAAGTGTTCGGGATAATAAAAACTTTCATAGTGTCAGCTCTGGGATTCAATGCTGTAATCACTCTAATAAAGTCGCTGATTACATTACATAAATGGATGATGGCACAATGCATTATTGTGCGAAATGCGCTGCTCAGCTTGCAAGTCAAGGGTTTGAAGTGAAAAAAATATAGCCTACCACTGTCAAGAAGGGAGATCAACGAAACAGTGATCGAGCTTTCACAAAGAATCCATCCAAGAACCAAGCCTTCGCCACCGAATCTTCACACAGAGATTTGCCAAGGTACCCTGAATACGAAGGCAACAGGATGTATCACATGATCCTTGACTTCTTGCAGGAACTGTCAGCTGTTTAGTCAGAACATGTGGACAACATGCAAAAACTAGAGGATATCGACGAGCATTACAAAGAGCAGATGGACAGCACACAGAACTATTACGAGGAGCTCTTGGGAATAATCGAGCAGATGCGAGACGACCATTTGAGTGACCTAGAAGAGTAGCATAAGAAACACTCACAAATTGCCGCGATCGAGCACGATTATCTTCGAGAAAATGTTGACGAAATGGACAGCATTCGCCGGGACATCGAATAAAATTTAGAGACTATCGTCGAAAAGCTTGAAGAGGAGGATTTGAAGGTCAATCTCAATCACTATCGCCAGAAGATACAAGTCTATCGTCATAAAACTGAGGAGCAGTCCGATTTCTTTAACCAAGTCATTAACCATGAGCCGGATTAGATCAAGGATAAACTCAATAGCGCTCAGAACTATCTCATGGAAATCTGGAATGACAAACTGGTACAGTATGGGCAGTCTGGGCAACCTCAGCAGGTGCAACAGCAACAAATGCAGTATCGACCGGAGCAACAGCAACAGATACAATATGGACAGCATGCAAAACCCTAAAAAGCCTACACAAAAGAGGAGGCGAATCGGAACTACCTGAGCGGCAAGCCTGAAAGCTAGGCTGAAACTCAACCAGCTTTCAGAAGACTGTTTGAAGAAGAGGATCAACTTTTTGCTGAAACTTCTCCGCAATTTAAAAAAATATGATATCAAGTATGTATGAAGTATCCTACAATCTATTAACACTTGAAATTATATGAAATATGCGATGCAATATGCGATGAAATATGCGATGAAATATGCGATACTACATTATTTATATAATCTATGTAATCAATATTTTCTATCCAGTTCTTCTAATTATATAATGCTCAGCAACTCCCAGAATAGTTTCAGAGCCCCGAAACTGACAGAATGTATTTTAAGGCGTCGCGCACGAAACCTCCGTGCAAAAGTGAAAGCCCTACTTCCTGTACCACTCTGCTGCAAGTACACAAAAAGAAGCAAAGATGTTAACAATATCAGAAACAATAAAAATCTGTGGGACTCAGCCTATAAATCTCCAAAATGGAACATTCGATACTTTTTGGATGAAAACTAAAATTAGCTTTTCTGCTAAAAATAAAATTGCATGAGTCAGGTTCAAAGATTCGAAAAGCTGACGGATGAAGAAATCGATCAAGTAAATCAGATTGTAATTGTAGATAAAGGAAGATAAGCTTTATTACTTAGGCGAGGAAAATATTAATGATTTTTAACATTATTTGAACCAAAAGGAACACAAACAAATGGTCTACAAAAACGACTTAGTTTAATTTCATAAGACATCTAAAAGTATTCTCGAAAGCAAATCTCTCGAAAGAAATAACAGTAAATGTTCAGATAAAATTTAATGCTTCTACAAAGAGCGAAATGTACAAAATTATGAGCCAACTATGAATGCGTCCAATGAAAATTAATCACTAATTTCTGAATAGCTTTATTCTTATTCTCCTAAGTATAAAAGTAAGTTGGCGACATTAGAAGAAAGATTAGCACTGTTTACAGAACGTAGAAAGATTATTGAATTTGAAGAGAAGGCCAAGCTGACAACAAATAAAGTTAAGTTAAATATGAAGTTAGAAAGAGCTGAAACAAACTTACAGGAAATCACACGCAAAAAAAATAAACTGAAATAGTCGAAAAAACAATAATCGATGCAAAAATTGTATAAAGCCCAAAGCCGAAGGGTAAACTTAATAAAAAGATCGGAAATTAAATAATTGGAAGAAGTGCTAAGGAAGACTTGCTTATCGAAAATAGCGCATAGAAAAATCCAATCTTCACAATCATCCATGTAATACTGAATTATGTCGAATTTACATATAAATTTATTAAAGATGCACATAGTGAGCATATCAGAACGATTTACATTTCGAAAACATTCAAGTCGAGCTTCCTCGAGGTCCATCCGACCAGATAATATATAGATATTCATATTTATATCGATAGCCTTAGTAGTTAGACATTCACAATGCAATCATTCGAGGGTTGCCATGGCATATGCAACTGTGTACTCATCCTCATGAGCCAAAGTAATGAATATTTTATCTACTCCCAACTATTTTCTCAATTTTATATTCTATTATGAGCAGAGCTACAGCTCGGGTCGGCCTAAGTTATCGATCACGTTACCATATGAATCTTTGATGATTTTCATTTAATGAAATATTAGTTCGCGTCTCCCGAGTGCCTTCACAGTCGCTTCCTTGACGGCCCATCGCGATGCTACGTATTGGATCTGAATTTGAGGTGCTTGGATATTATCGTAGAATGCAATTTATTAGGCATGTAGGACTTTGTTTAGAAACCGACGCACATGCGATTTCGATAGCACATTTGAATTCTGCTGTTTTGAACAAGATCGACCCCTATTCCCAATATTTTCATAATTAAAATATCTTAAACCTGTATAATATAGCACTAATATCTGTTTAACCCAACTCGATTTAATTTCTGAAGAGTTACTTATAAATATAATTTTATTAACATTTAATTTAAAGTATTTATCATAGGTTTATAGCTAATGCAGTTTATTTATTCACTCGCTCCCATAACAATACAATAAATTTATACTCAAAGTAGATATGAGACTTTCCTTAATGTTTTTTTCTCTGCTCAAAATCCCTAAACATTTCAGGATTTTAATAAATGATGAAGTATTCTTTTATAGCTCAAAAGAGAACAATAAAGCTCATGCTTTAAATTTAATCGATAATTGTCATGTAGGCTATCCATAGCCTCCCGAATTGGAAATGCAATCGATTTCACCTGATTTGAAAATAAGGGCTGCAAATTAAAAGAGTGGAAAATCGTCGAATATTGCTAATCCATTAGTATACTATAGTTGTGCTTTAATGCTGCTAATATAAAGTGCATTTATAATTTTTAAACAGCTCCAAGAAAATATGATCAAGACTCAATATAGGAACATTGATTGTGCAAGCACCGACTGTGATAGCTCTGAGGAAAAGGAGTTTGACTTTATTCCCTGCAAAACCAACTCCCTCAAGCACAAAACTGAATTATGTAAAACCTACTCTGAATTGGGATATTGCAACTATGGAGATAAGTGCAGGTTTGCGCATGGCAGTCACGAGCTGATCACAACTCCCAAGAATCAAGAGCTACGGCAAAGAAAATGCCATGGCTATTGGGGGAAGTGTCATTGCACATATGGTGTGCGCTGTCAGTTCGGGCATTCGGAAGACAAACAAACTGATAAACCAATCATCACACAAATCACCAGAGCAATCTGTGGAATATCTGAATCTGAAGAGAATACTCAATGTATTTCTAGGCTTTTGAAGATAATTTCCAATTATTGATATTTATGTTTTACATTTTCTATTATTTTCTCGTTATTGAAGAATCTGATCGAAGGCAGCAGAATTATCTATACATTACGCCTCAAGTTTTAAGAAGTGTTAATTAGATAATCATAATCATAATCATAATCATAATCATAGTCCACTAATGATTTCTCATTATGGCCGCACCGTTATCAAATCAAACAGAAATTGATAAGGGTGCTCTTCATTCCAACATTCTCATTCACTCTCATTCATTACAGATTTTTTAACTTTTTTCCACATTTTTGCTTGTGAGCTAATTTTCCTGACTAAGTGCTTAATATGCAGATTAATATAACTTCTATTTTGCTTACTTTGATATTAGCTTATCAAGCTAAACGTGTTTATTGATATTTGTAGGCACTTATCAGCATGAATTTCTCCGATTACATTCTAACACTTTATGCATATCCGACAGTATTGCAAACTTAGCAGCCGATTTAATTCGTTTGGAAACTCTTTCCATGATGTATTTATCTATTAAGCAATTGTCAATTTTGCTAAAATGCATACATTCCGAATGAAATCACAGTCAGGACCATGAAACGCAGTATTCATCAGAATCAGAAGGCCGCTCCTCATAATAGCAAGGCCATTTAGTGTTAATAAGTAAACTCATGTCAGGTTTTATTTCTTCTGATAAGGAATCGTGCTGCCATCAAAGAAACGATGAAACCTTCCAATCTACCTGAAATATAGTCCTGAAGAGTCGTCTTGTTATAACTTAAATTTTATTTATTTATTCTAGTAGCAAATTTTAATAACGAATAATTTACTGATTTTCATGGTTTCACCAGAGAAACTTGCTAATAAACGCCAAATGGACAGTTTCTTTTATTATCTCGGGTCTTGAAGTGGCAGCACTCTGAAACAAGGTAGATCGTCATGAAAAAGATCATTTAAGCCTCTTTAATCAGGAAAGCTCATTATTTATGCATTTGAATCTCTTTTTAGTGGGTGCATTCATAACAGCGACTGCAGTTTCCCTCAATTTCAGCAGTATTTTCTTGAAACAAATCCGATATATCGAATCCCAACAATATTTGTGAGAGAAATGCAAGTTTTCAATAGTTTAAGTATTTTAGCGAGCAAATGCTAAAATTATTGTAAATATTTATTTAACCTTTTTGAAAATCCAAAAACCGCATGAGTTTATCGCAAACTAAAATTGACCAACAATGCTAGATTTGTTCGAATCTTAGCTCCGAATTGCACATCCTGCTGGCAAATTTAAAGATAAAACTGAAAAGAATGAAAACCAAAGTTTAAGATGATAATTGGAATTAAACCGGCATTTTCTATCATAATAGGAGCTCTAATGCCTTCTCTAGGCTTTTGGAGATCATGACGGGGATCAAAGTGATTACCAAATGCACCCATCACAAAATTTATGAGTATAATTTGTTTTATTTAGAAAATATTTCAAGAAAATAAAGCTCTCTAAAGCTATTGTTGAAGACTTATTTGAATAGTAAATTCAAAGACTGGGCCGTAGGAACTTCGAGCTCGATATCCTGGCTCAACAAGTAAGTATTTGCTAAATTTAGGTTTAATGCATAGCTGCAAGAGCGAGCAAAATATTTGAAAGTCCACATCTAAATGCTACTGCCTCAATTCGGCCCAATCACAACGAGCAAGTGGCTCGAAGGCATCTAAAATTATAAAAAACAAAAAACACTCATAAGATCCAGAAAAATGTTGGAAATATGGCTGATTATGCCCTTGAAATTCCTGAAGCCAACCACAATAATGCTGTGAATGAAAATTAAAAAATATTTGCTGACGTCTCATCAAATATATCATCCGTCAAGAAATAGGAGTTGGAGTTCATTCCACTGGAAAGAATGCCATCAACAATGGCACTAAGTGCGTTCTATTTCTGCCCGCAGTACTTTGGATGCTCGTAAATAATGGGCTATCCGTTTTACGAGCGATATTAATGATTTTCTATGTTATTATTTAGGTAACCTACATTGTATAATTAGAGTGCTTCCAACCAGAAGACGCTCTCGTCAAATACATCATATAATGACTACTGAACAGTTAGAAATGAATGAATACTTCGATCAATAACATCAAAGATCTCACAGATATCTAAATCGAAGCTCCTTTAAAAATAACCATATAACTATTATCTGCTTAAGTATATTAAATAATGGGAAGAGGGAGATCACTGTGATTTTCGTAACGATTCCATATTCAATTAATCAGCTAGCATCCATTGATCTTATATATGGTTTAATCGATTTAATAGAGTGCTTTACATTGCTATGAATTCACGGTATAACTTATAATAACTGGGCAGTAATGCAGAAATAGACAGCCAAAACCCTAAACAAGAGCACTTCCAGCAAACCCCCCATGAATCGGAATATGACATAAAAGAATTCAGAATCTGCCTCAAAAAAGTAGTAGAGGTCACCCGCAAACCCAAGGCCCATTAATAAAAATAACACGAACAAGTCGAATACCTCATCTTTAACAAACAACGTGAAGGCATCCAAAAGCCCAAAGAGCCCTTTCATATAGAATGAGAAGACCTGTTCAATATCCAAATAAAATTATGATATCATGGACTCGAAAACGAACATAACATAAATAAAACAGCTCGAACTCAAGTACTCTCTAAGATGCATTGACGGCATATTCAAAAATAGGTCGCTGTACATCACCACACATAAATAGGGGGAGATCATCGGAAGTGGCGATGCCCATAAATGTGGGTTAACTTTGCAAATCGAAGATGTGGGCCTCGCGGAAAAGCACTGCAAGCTGAAATTCAGTGGTATTAAGAAATTCTACGTAAAAGATTATATGACATAAAAAGGGACGTGGCTAAACATTCCCCAAAACGGAATTAAAATAAAGGATCAGGATGTATTCATTGTGGGGTAGTTCCTCGTTCGATTCGAGCTGGGAGCGCCAATCGATGAAATCTAGTAACTGTGCATCATAAACGATTGCAATGAGCTCTGCGACCGACTAAAGTACAACCACATCACCACCATCCCATAGCTCTACAAAGCTGAATATGACAACTTCAAGAATTTCCCGTTGAGTGTAGAGTAAAAGCAGCAGCTATGCAAGATATCAGCAGAAAGCAAGTAGTGGTACAACCAAGAGAACATCGGGTAAGAGCACTCCGAGCAGTATCAGCGTATCAATGCGTATTTCATGAATACCAACTCGGAAATCACTGAATACTCGATCGAAATAGGATGGGAGTAGTTTTACTTCCCGATCAACCCAGAGGAGCTGCTGAGTCATAACAGGTTCGGCGATGACAATGAGAGGAGAGATCGAGATGAGAACACAGTTGCAATTGTCAACAAGGGCAAACTCATGCCACCGCCTAAGACCTCGCGTGTTTGCAATAAAGTATTCACGAGGATTGGATCCGACAAATATTATCAAATGTTTCTGCACGACCAAGTTAAAATTGGGGATTTGCTGTTTGAGTTGAACAGGTTTAATTATGGGGTCGGGGAGAGTCCAGGGACCAGGCTCAGCATGGAAGATGGGTACGTTGTTGAGGAAGATGTTGGAGGCAGCGAGTGGAAGCTAATTAGTCTGTTTGCTGTCTTCGATGGCTACGGTGGCACGGAGTGTGTGGACTACTTGAAAAGCAAGCTGCTTCGGAAGATTAGAGAATGGACTCCTCTGCTCGACGAAGCAGGGGACTTGAGTGCGATGATCAAGTTGCTGATGTTCAAGACTTACTACGAGATGGACTACGAGTTTTATCAGCTATACCCTGAGCTCTCCAGGACTTGCGGAGCAACTGCCTTGGTGTTACTAATTGTGGACAGCAGAGCCTATGTCTTTAACCTGGGCGACAACAAAGGCATTGTATATCGCAATGAAACGATATTCCAAATGTGCACCGATCAGATTCCTGTACTTCCACAATAATATAACATAGAGTCGTATAGATGAAAAGTAACGGATTGAGCAACAAGGAGGCTTCATCCAATACAACAGGCTGATGGGCAAGTGCACACTTTCGAGAGTGTTCGGCCAATTCGAGTACAAGGATATCGAGGACTACAAGAACAGCATGAAAGGTAATCCAATAGATTACATCATAGGCAAACTGAAATCTTATCTATCATGTCAGCCCGAGGTAGTCAGCTTTGATTTGGATCCAGCTACTGATGACTTCATCTTGTTGACGACTGATGGGATTGTGGACTCGCTCGGCCTCAAAGCTATTGTACAGTATGGTTATGAAGCAGATCAATTTTATCACTGATAAGCAGATGCTGCTGGAGAGCGATGAAAACCCCAACAAGATCGTCAACAGCCTCATTGAAAATAGCAAGATTACCAGCAGCAACGATTGTGACAATATGGCTGTTGTCCTCATATTTATCAGGAAAGGCAAAATAGGTGCCAAGAGTGCTTGGTGATTTGTATAATATTTAGTGTATCTTCATCAATCGGCGCTAACTGACTTTCATGTACTATAACGAGACTATTTGTAGCTATGCATCTATACTATTTATAGCTGCGCGTATAATCATATTGTTGTGCCTGCATCGAGATGAAATAATCAAATGGGACACTTGATGGATTCCTACAGAACCACGCATTGAAACCTGCAAAGAGTGTACAGTCGGAGCAAATAAGAGGCCTCAAACTCATCTCGAACATCCTCACCAAACAAGAATAATAGCAGCTCATCCAGCATATCAGGCAAGAAGAGTGGAACACCAAACTGAAAAGGCGGACCCAGCACTACGGCTACGAGTACTCCTATGATCGAACATCCTCCATTACCAAAGCCAAAGATATCCCCCACTGGTGTCTGCCCATCAAGCAAGTCATCTAAAAGGCATGCCTCGGTCAATCGATAGTATTCGACCAGGTTATTGTGAACTAATATGAACCAGGCCAAGGCATTAACCCTCACATCGACAACCCCGAAGTATTTGAATAGACTGTTGTCAGTTTGAGTCTCGGGTCGGATGCAGTTATGGTGTTCGATAAGGTGGCAAAATCTACCCACGAAGCTCAACTGGACAATCCCAAATGCGAGACCTCTGAACAAACTTCAAAGGCAAAGGTATAGACCTCGGAGGTAAATGCAAAGCTATAATAAATAAAGGAAATAAATGCAAAGCAAAATCCAGTATATAGAGAGAGATCTCGATAAAAATATAAGTTAATGGATTAATAGAAGGCCATAAGCAAAATAGAGTGTGTTTTGAAGCGAAGATCCATCATAGTATTGTAAGATGAAGCCAGGTATGCATGGAAGCACTCGATACCAGCTCGAAAGAAAGATGATGGAGTCAGCAGGACCACAAGATACAGCATCACTTTCAGGACTGTCAAACTGCATTGATGGATGATGATAATGATGACGACGAATGAAGTATATCACTTTCGAATCCAATCCTGCATGACTCTCATTTCGAACTAATTGGTGTTCCTGGTGTTCATGTATCGGTCAATCATTGAACTTATATATATTTTGTTACGCTAGTTGCCGCTGATGCCATGCTTGTTCGGCATCGTGCCTCCCCATGTTTCATCGTTGCCGGCCCATTTTGGCTATTTGTTGTTACTGCTTGGCTGGCTGATTCCATTATTTTTGGCTTATGTCACTGAGGGGCTTTTCTGATGCTGCAGTGCTAAGCTATCCATATTCTGACTCTTACTGTTGTTGTTGCTGTTGTTGCTGTTGTTGTTGCTGTTGTTGCTGTTGTTGTTGCTGTTGTTGTTGCTGTTGTCGGAGCCTACATTTAGGTTGTGGTGTTAATCGGATAGGCTCATTGCTCTTATTATTATTAATAATATTGAATTGCTCTAATAAGAGCGTAGTAAGCAGCCGAGATGAAGTATATATAGTATAATAAGCTGGAACAGCCAAACCAATGAACAGAATATGGCAGAAACTGCGAGTGAGTGAGCTCCGCAGATCGTGGAAGAGAGTAAAAGAGGAGCTGTAGGACCAAAAGCTCAACAGATAGATCGTGGGCGAGGATAGATTCGGCAACAAATACTACCAATACTATTCCTATTATGGGCTTCCCACCAGGAGATAGGTGAACTTCAAGGACCCCTACGATTTCACTCTGAGGGATCTTGTATACTACAGATGGCTACATAAGTGGGAATTCGACCCCCCTACGCTCTAATAGAAGAAGCAGTTGTAACAATTTCTCATATCTAGCTACCTGGAGGAGGATCGCAGGTTTGAGTTAGCGCAGGCTGCCGATCAGAAGTAGTAACGGATTCTCATGGAGTTTCGGAGGCAGCGCCAAGAGCTATTGCTCCGAGACCAAGCCATACTCGAAATAGAGTTAGAGTCCAGGAAAGTGCCCACATAGATTGCAGATCTCAAGACCAGGAGAGAAGTCTCATGATCAATCATACTATGGATATCTACGGGCATATTGATACATGCGAAGTCCGGCTCATTGCCTCATTAATATATAGATATTATCATAGATATTAAGATCTGAATAGAGTGGCAATGCAACCAGAACAGAACTTGTATATTCCCGCGTATTTGCTGGACAGCTATAAATTCAGTCTGCCCACCACTATCAAAGAGATTAATGAAGCCGGATAGATCCTACTCCATGACACCGTATTACATCCACAAGGGGGTGGACAACCCCAAGACAAAGGCTATTTGTAAATAATTAATCCAGAAAGCGAGCAACCTACTAAGATCGAGGTGATCAAAGCAATAGTCGATAAGTAAAATGGGAAGGTATGTCACTTGCTATGCAGATATGGTATAAGTTACAGGAATCTCTTCTAAAGGTCAATGTTGGAGATCCTGTGACTATTGTCATCGATGAGGAAACTCGCAGGAAAAACGCTAAATTGCATTCTGCTGGGCATATCATTGACCTCGCTGTGCAGCGGTTAAGTATCAATCGTTTATTACATTTCCGTAGACTATCCATGGTAAACTGCCAAAGGCTATCACTTCGAGGATGGGCCATATGTTTAGTACAAGGGCGCTATCGAGAATAATGAGCAGATGCAGGCACAAATCAATGGCCAACTCAAAATCATACTTGAAAGCTAGATGCAGACTGTGGTTGAGCACTATTGCTATGAGGAAGCAGTCGAGAAGCAGCTAATTCCCAAAGAGTTTAAAACTCCGCTCATTCGGATTATTAAATTCGGGGAAAGTACCTGTCCATGTGGCGGCACCCATATTAAGACCATCAAAGACATACAAAGTCTCGAGGTTACCAAAATTCAGAAAAAGGGCAAGTTTACCAGAGTTTTCTACAAGGTCTTGTGATTGAGATTTCAGAATCTCACAATATATCAATATATTAAACTATGTGAAAAATAGAAACTCCCCATTAATATTGGGCCCGATTATTTCAATTGGGGGATTCGTCATAGTGATCGAATTATCAATGAGAGAATCAAAACATTCGATTCCTTGGCTTTAGATTTCGTGAGGAAGATAATTAAGCAATAATCCTGCATCATCGAGGAACAAGGGTCCTCCTATATTCCAAAGGATATAATTTCAGCTATTTTGGTTGAAAATGCGAAGCTGAAGAACTTAGAGAAGCCAGTCTATACCTAGGAAAACATTTTAGATGATTTTAAGACATTCTTTATTGCTGGAACCGACACCACTTCTCATCTGACTCAGGCAATGATCTATTACATTTTCAAAAATCCAGAAATCGAAGCCAAAGCCCGAGAAGAAATCAAAAATAAAATTGCTAATCCCGACTTTACGTATCAAGATGCCAAAGATATGCCTTTCTTAGAGAGTATGATAAAAGAAACTCTCAGGCTGAGCGGACCTGCTGGGCTCGTGTTTGCTCGAACTGTTATAAATGATCATTAAGTGGGGGGTGTGAGAATATATGAAGGCACCAGCATTAATTATTCGAGCATTGCAGCCCATCACTCGTAGAAATACTATAAGCAGCCTCTATAATTCAGGCCATAGAGGTGGTTGAACGGGTAATGCGAAAACTTAGATCCGTTTATGTTGATAGGGTCCATGCGGGCCCTAGGGCTTGCATCGGGAAGCATTTAGCCTTACTTTAAGCAAAAGTTGTCATAATTACCATAATTAAATTCATTCAAAAATATTAAACCGTATAAATATTGGCCGACAATATTGGAATGCATTTAGATTTTGTCTTCGCAGCCTAAAATTTTGATATGAAGGTAACTCGCAACAAACTCTGATCGAAAAGCATCCCATAAACGAAATGATTATGTCGACGTAGTATCTTTCAGATACCGGTTTATTTACCTTCTCCTGAGACTCCATATTCGATAAACATTGGAGCCCCTGAGCCCAGCTCTAAACTCACAAGCAGAATCAGAAGCCACGTTCTGAACGAATGGTCGCTTTTAAATGAATGAGTCATTTCATGTTGAAAAATAAAATAAGAAAATTTTCTAAAAAATATTTTTAAAATGTCACTAAATTAGTTATAAACTAAGTTTGCTTCCTCACCGATAGCTTAAATTGTCTGTATATGGATATATCTAGACACGTCTGTTGATATGTATGCATATGGCGAATTAAAATCAAAATCTCTGCTGCCGGTCGACTTGATAAATTTAATATTAAAGAACTCTAAAATATTTGGAGCCTGCGAGCCAGCAGTCTTCATTGCCGATTGCAGCTTTCGGAGTTTCATACGCTCTACCTAACTCCGACCAGCTAATGTTTGCTTTATGGCACTAGTTGGATATAGCGAGATCTCCCCGTCCGAACCATAGATTGTCACCTCCCTTTATGGCATACTTCCTTGATTCCTCCTTCAGGGGTATTCTGATGCGATCGTCGAGTGAGAATAAGAAAGACTGACAGTGGATATCCTCGTCATACTTTTCCTCTTTCGAAAACATTCGGGGTGAATAGCCACCAAAAGTTCTATTTTTATATGACTCCACCACCAAGACAATGGGGCCTCTTATTTGTTTGGAGTGCAGGGTCTTGGATGAGAATTTATGAATGGAAGCTGTGTAGCGAGGGATGAGCTCGCAAGGGAAGGGCATGATCGCTTTTATTTTCTGAATCTTTGACACTGATATGATTTCGCGAATCTTTTAGTGTTGAGGAAGAATGTGCTCATCGAGTCGAATGCTTTCTCTCATTATAAATTCTTTGCACAGTGGTTGTATCTGTTTTTATTTTTCCTTAATTTTGCTCCTAATGCTTTCACTCAGCTCCATGCCCGGCCCACCCTGATAATCAATGAGATAGGACAGATACTCTTCCCCACTTTTGTGCCTCTGATAAATTTACTTAAACTCCTTCCCAAAGAAGTTATTATCGACATCGGCCAGTGCTTTACAAATCTACTTTTCAAACAAGTCAGTGAAAGAGTGCACAATATTCGAATAGTACTCCCGGAGAGATTATTAAATTTGATCCCTACACTTTATCTGCTTTTATAAATCATTTGTGATCTGCTTATACTATTTGATTGGGATCGTAAGATGTCCTTTGTGTCGTTGAATGCATTATTGGCCATCACAAATGTATCGGTCGCTTTATTTGCAGAAATCATTGCAGCAAACTTATTTATAGCTGTTCTTATTGTGTTCATGCGTGCCTGAGTTCGATGACCCCCAAACTAGATTCAATATGGCCTTCATGTTCTATTGAGAGTAACTGTATAAATCAGAAAGTATTCGGAATCACATATATTGTGTATGACTCAGGAATTAATAGCAAGTATCAGATAAATCGATGAAGTGCTTATTATTAACTCAAAAGAAGTCTAAAAACATGTGCGATATATTCCAAACACAATAAATTAAATGAAAGTATTGAAGAATACCGCGAGCAATGATATTTCTAACTTAGTTGGCCAAACAAGAGTCTATTTGAGATGCTTAAAATGTCAATCTAACATGAGCATTCATAACATTGAACAACAAAAACCGCATCCAATAGAATCCCTTCTTTTCTTGTAATTTTCGTCGAGTCTGTGGAAATCTACACAAGGCTCCTTTTCCCTCAAAGCAATCAGCATAAAATATTCCAAGTAAGGCTAACAGTTGAACCTTGAGTTGGAGTGCCGGAAGTGTTCAGAAATTGTTGGCAAAATCGTATAAAATAAGGTCGCACTATACATCGACAAAATAGAGTAGACTCGAATACATTACCCACAACGAGCAAAGACTCCACCATTGACACTTAATGCCAAAAGATACTATGACAAAGTGAGAGAATTTACAACTGCTTCAAACTATTTGATCGAACAGAAAATCTCACACTTGAACTTAGACAAACTAATGGGAATTAACCGACAGTTGGAGTCATTTATTAAATTCTACAAGCAGTGGGAAAGCAGAAAGTCATTTCTCTCGGCGAAAAATAGCGCATTGTCGAACTTATCAATAGAAGGAACTCAAGCAATTGAGGACTAGAAGAATAAAATAATGTGAGTGATTTGTGATGCGAGTTTAACTTTAGTTTAACTTTAGTTGTAAATCAGCAAGTATATAATTAAATTGTATTATAAATATATTCTGGAAAATGTTCATCAGGAAACTATTGTTGACTCAAGCCTTTGGATCCAAAACAAAGGTCTTGAAAATATCAGCACATGGCTAAAAGGATTTTTTACATATCAAATCTCTCACTTCGACCAACTAATGGGATGTTCATAATGCACTCGAAGCCCTTCTTGGATCGTTGGCAACCTGCTAATTCGCTACTCTCAAGGGAATCACAGGCCATTCAAGTTTCAAAGTAAAATCAGTCAGATACCACAGCGTGGAAGCTGTTTATGATCTGGAAAGATTTAAAACTGGTGGGAAATAGAACCGATTAGATGAAATTGTTCTCAATGCAGAAATCGAGACTAATGGCACTCAGGAGCAATTGCTTGAGTGGGAGAAGAAAGTCGAAAGTGCTTGCCCAATCTACCAGATGCTCTCCAATTCAGGAGTCAAGATCGTGAATAAATGGAAGAACATTCAAAGTGCCCCCTGATTAAATAGTCAAAGCCAATTTAAGCATCTGCTTCGAGTGTTTCTATTAATCTATTCAATTAAACAATTAAAGGCAGTAAATGGATGAAACTATGATATTTTGGGCACTTCAATATAAATAAATACAATGTCATAATTGCACTTTCAAGGTCATTTATAGGACATCCGACTCATGATGCTCTTCTAGTCTTTCATCATCATCATCGTCAATTTGTATGGCCTTGCTTTAAATTTTAGGGACAATATTCTTTTTTTTGTATTTGCATAGCCTCTAATGTTTCTTCAAAATTGAGTGGAATCCCTCCCATTAACAGTTTTGATGGCTGCATTTCACCTGAAGGTCATCAATCATTTGGGAAGGAATTAGATCCTTTTCGAGTTTACGCCGGGTTATGATTTAGTTGCACATTGGACACTTCTTCGAGTACATTCCCCAACTTTCAATGCAAGCATAGCAAAATGTGTGGCCACACACTACCCTCATTGGATTTTCATATATTTCATGGCAAATCGAACAATGCAAATAACGAGATATGCTGTCAGGATTCTTGAAAATACGTTTTGTCTTGCCATGGATACACTCACTGATATTTGAGCTCATCATTATGTATTTATTGACTTATTATTATATAATACCTCTTTGTACTTTAATTCCAACCTGAGGCTATGTTAATTCACACAAATTGGTTCGATAAGTTGGACATTAAATCCTATAATACAGTAATATAAAGACTATCATATCACTACAGCCTGCATTAATTGTCACTGCTTAGCCTTAAAATAATTCAATCAAATAGACAAATTAAAGATATCTCTAAAGCATTCAAAGCTAACTAAAATTAATCCCAAACATATTTAGTTTATCTTAAAAGCTTAAAACTCGGCGATTGTAGTAAATTTAATACTAATATTTTGAGTAGAGTTTAATAATACTTGAGGCAGCATTTGGCAGGGCAATCAATTATGGACAGCGTCAACATTAAAAGTAATCAATTGCTAATTGTTCGTGCGAACACATGGCACAATAACTCATATTCTTTATTCGATTATGAGACAAATTAAGTTTAGCTCAGCATATTCTCAATCCCTATGACAACGAAATCCATTGCTTTCTATCGAATGCGAGAATGTAGTCATTTTAACTAATTTAGCATTATAAGTGGTTGCGATCGAAAACAATAATATATCCAAAATTGACCATGAACAATTTCAATTGCTTACCCGCATATAAATTAGACAAAAAACTGCGGCCAATAAACTGCATCTAAATTTTGATAGCCCAAGGAACTCCTTGCTAAAGATGAGGAATATAAATAATGAAAGATTAAATACCGATGAATCGATTTCCTCATCTCTAGACTCATCTCTCTACAAGGAGGATAAAACATTTTTGATCGTTAGCAAATTCAAAGACATCAATAACTAACAGAAAGGCTATAAGTTAATACCCGGGCAAATCATCAAGTTTGGCAGGGTCGAGTATTTTGTCAGCGAAATTAGATAGAAAAATAATGTGATAACCGCTCCGAACGAATGCAATAATGCAGTTCTTTGCAATCGAACCATTATAATTTATAACAGCGTCGTGGAGCAAACTAAGTAAAAAGAGTCATGCAGAATATGTCTTCAAGAGGTTGAAACATCTGACAACTTCCTTTTCAATCCATGCAAATGCTCAGGGTCCTGTGGGACTGTGCACATTTAGTGTCTAATTTAATGGATTAATTTCAAAATAAAAAAGTATATCATAGATGGCACACTACATTTTGATTTAAATAACTTTGAGTGTGAAGTCTGTAAGTAATAGTTTCCAATGGTTGTTGAAAAAGACGGCTGCCCTCTTGATTTATTGCCGATATAGAAGCCAAACGGCAATTACCTGATTTTATAAGGGGTGTGCTAGAAGATTAAAAGTGTCAGAATTATTCAGAATGTGCCCAATGCAGGTATCAAATTAGGTCGAAGCCCTTAATGCGAAATTCGGATTGAAGATATTTCTGTTTCGCGAAATCATGCTATCATAAAAAATATTGAAAACTCCTATTACCTTTTCGACAATGAATCGAAGTTCGGAACACTAGTTAAGGATGAGAATATGTCATTAGAAATAGGAAAACTCTCTCGAGGGATCCAAATCGGTCGAACTACTCTAAACTTCGAAATTTAAAAATAGAGTGCAATTAGAGAAATTAAATCTGAGTTACACAATAAGATCAGGCGTAAATGATTTTAATACAAATAATTTTTATCATGAAATGTTATGCAGAGGAGTTAAAACTAAAGCAGCCGGTATTGTCTAAAGAATGGAAAGGAGAAGCTTATGATCTGAGTAAATTTGGACGACACTTCATTTAACTTTGGATATCGACTGCTAAATTCTGACAGATTAAAGGGCAATTCGTAATATTATTTATTCAAAACTAAAGGATCATGAATCAAGATTATGACTATCTCTTCAAGCTCTTGCTTATTGGAAACACTTCCGTCGGAAAATCTAGCTTATTGCTGAGATTCTCAGACAACATCTTTAGTGAAAGGTATTAAATTCTCTAATTCAGCTTCCTGCCAACAATTGGTGTAGATTTTAAAATCAGAACTTTTGAAACTGGTGGCAGCACTGTAAAACTTCAGATCTGGGACACAGCTGGCCAAGAGAGATTCAAGACTATTACTGCCTCTTATTACAAGGGTGCAAATGGCATAATTCTGGTGTATGATATCACTGATCGGCAATCATTCAAAGACATTGAAAACTGGTTGTCAGAAGTCGACAAATACGGAAACGAAAATGTTGTGAAGCTACTCATCGGAAATAAATCTGACTTGGAAGCCAATCGACAAGTGAAAACTTAAGAAGGAAAGAATTTCGCTGATTCATTAGGAATTAAATTCTTAGAGACATCAGCAAAGGATGCTGTTAATGTCGAAAAAGCCTTCACTACTTTGTCAAATTAAATAAAGTCCAAATTTAAAGATAGGCCTACTAAAAATGGGGCGAAGCCAGGATAAGGCACAGTTCTCAAGCCTCTTAAAACTCAGTAAAAAAAGAAGGGGTGCTGCTGATTATTTTGATTATTTCGCCTGATTTATAAAATTCTATATCGATACATTCATTAGTCTGACTCCATGAAAGACCTCGGACACTTTTAAATTTACATTATTATACTTGATTATGATTTGTTGTGTATGATTTACGCTTATAATATTTGGCATGCATTATTTGATCATTCAATCGAAATTCTGATGGAAGGATCTTCTTTCTTTTTGTGGCTTCTGCTTTTTTCTGTTAATTTCTCTTTTGGTGCCTTCATTGATTTCTTGATTTCGCTGTCTTTCTCGAGTTGTTTTGCCTCTTAGGTAATGTTGTTCCCCTATTTGAGAGACTCGAGCATCATCTTTTCTTGATTGGTTTCAGCTACGCTGGGTAATTTACTCTCTTTTTCATTCATATTTCGAAATAGGCCTTCTAAGCTTTCTATAGACTTCCGTATCGTTTATAGACCTTTAAGGATTGAAGATTGAGAAACTGCAGCTTCTTTACCATTTATTTAATAGCTCACAGTATCCTTGCCTGCTTTGCTGTCCATAATTTAATAGTTTATCTGAATTTTTCGATGAAGGCCAGTATTCGATGGGATATTGTGCTTTGAAGTTTGCTTCTTGGCCTAGTGGCTTTCATCCCAGTTCTCCTCACCTTCGCCTTCACTCTCTTCATCTTAAACTTACGATTACTCAGAGAATTGCTCGCCTTAGTCAAGCAGATTCTATTAATTTTCTGAAACATCTTCAGCAGATACTTCTTTGTCTTGAATCTTCATGGCCTATTATGCTGCCTTCAAGGCGTACTTAATCTTCTGCTTTACTGCTTCTTCCGATTCTTTGAGTTTTCTTCTGGATTTTTCAGGCAGCTCTTCATTTAAGATTTCACTCTGTTTCTCTTTGTTGACCTTTTTTGTTGTTTTTTGTTCCTATTTCACAGCCTTCTTTTAGTTTTCGCTTCGAGATTCTTCTTCATGCGATTCAGGCATTCTATTTTTATCCTTCTTGATTTTCTTAGAAGATTCGATTTATTTGTTGACAACTTTCGTTGATTTTTTGGCCATTCTTTGCAATAATAATTTACTGAATAATTAATGCAGCCTTTATAAATATATTTTGGAGGCAATTTAGTTAGATTATATAAAAAAGCATTATACATAAGGGAATAACTAAATATAAAACAATAAAATCATTCTATTTTGGAGATGGCCTAAAGGACTTATGAAATCTGATCTGCCATATTATTTTTCATGGTGAAAGCACTTTACAGTTACTTTTCTCGATTGTATCTCCTGCAGTATTCCTCAAAGTTCGATTAGTTTGTAACAATGTAGATCATCTGGTTTACCATTGCGAGACACATATCAGTTACTATCAATAGTTTTTTATCTTGATTAAATGATCTCCATGTTGCTTGTAGTCTCTTGAGGAAACATCCTGTAGCATTGATGGCTCCTACGAAATTTTGTTCTTTTGCTTTATCCCAGTATTTACTAAACTGCTCACTTTGTTTGTATTTATGAGCCTATTCGGTCCATATTTGTCTTATTTTACTGTACTATTCGGACTTTTAGTAGGCTTTAATGGCATTATCTGAGGCATATGGCGAGAGTAGTTTAGAATCAGCAATCTTCATTACTTTGTCAGCTGTTTTTATTACTAAATTCGTAATGCAGACTCTCATTAGCACAATTTACTATTTGTATCTCCTTTTTATTGGCTCTGATAAGTTTATTTCACTCAAGAATTCGTACATAATTCGAGTCATGTTTAAGTAATAATACATAATTTTATTGATATCTCGGTTTGGAAAGCAAGGAGAGTCAATCGGAGAGTCAATCGGAGAGTCAATCGGAGAGTCAATCGGTGAGTCAATTGGGGAGTCAGCTAGAGAGTCGATGGGAGTGGGAGAGTCAATTGGAGAATTAATGGGTGAGTTAATGGGTGAGTTAATGGGAGAGTTAACGGGAGAGTTAATGGGAGAGTTAATGGGAGAGCAAATCGATTACGGCATAATTCGTGGAGATTAGGCTTGCTGAGATAGAGCCTTTTGACGTGGAGACTGTTGAGATGGAATCTTAAGGGGCGAAATTTACAGGAAAGAAGAGAGATTTCTCCGAGGCGTCCGTTACTTGGATCTGTTCAGCGATTTCTCGTTTAAATCTAGTGCAGGAATTTCACAGGATAGTGTTGTTTTATTCCCAATACTTTTCTTTTCAAAATCTTCCTTCTTTGGCGAGATTTCGGAGGATATCTTAATTTTATATTAGTGGCTTGCTTATCTGTCTTCAATAATTTTGAAGATAGGGACAAACTAAACCATTTTATTTTTAACTTATCTTAACGCGGTTGGCTTCTTCTGGGGCGATAGCAATTGATTGAATACACCTTTAGATCTTTGGGATGGAGGGGCCAAAAGATATAGTGACTTTTATCTTTTAATTCTGATTTATTATTTTTAGGGAGAAGAGGAAGAAACCGAATGATTGAAAGAGTAGTCGGAAATATTTAAACGATTTTTATTTAAGTGTTGGCTTAAATTTTTATTTAAATTATTGTTGCTATTTCGACTGACATTTTTGGAACAGTCGCTACTCCGGTTGGTGCTCTCTTCCATTTCCTTTGATGTATTCAAGCTCTCTGTATGCTTCTAATAATTTATAAAGTAATTGAAAAGCTCTTTGGGTTTCATTCGTTAAAACTTATAAATTTTTAACGTTTTTTAGAGGAAAATGCGAGATTTTTATGTTATTTCAAGGCTTTGTATTTTCTTCGATATGTATTCAGCTTTCATCTGAGATTTTATTGTATAGTCATCTTTGGCAGTCCACGGCAGCTTTCCCGTCAACATTTCATAATAAGTTATACCGATAGCCCAAATATCTGACTCATGAGAATACTCATTATGTTTCAATGTCTCTGGCGCCATATAGTCAGGGGAGCCAATATTAAAGTATTTTTGCTTTTTGACTTCCATTTCAGGGCCTGAAAACCCGAAGTCCCCTATTTTTATGCGACCAGCCGAACATATAAAGATGTTGGCAGGCTTAAGATCCCTATGAACAATCCTAGCGGAGTATAAAGACTTAAAACCTTTCAGAATTTCCGTCAAATGTTTTTCTGCTTCATTTTCAGTCAGGTTTCCTTCACGAATCCTTGAACTTAAATCTCCTTTGCACAGATCCGTTATTACATATATAAATTCTTCTGTTTAGACGGTCTTGTGAAGATTAAGAATATGCTCAGCACCCTTCAGAGTTTCGAGAGAAAGCAATGAATTTTCCAGTAATCCCTGGCTCAAACTGTCTTCAATTGTGGATTTATCGATAACTTTAATCGCGACTTCGCAATCTACATAATCAAAAAACTAACCTGTTTAAATGTGTATTCCTTTATAAACTTTGCTTTCGTTGCCTTCTCCGATCAGATCTCCTTTCGTGAACTTATAAGCATTCATCTCCTTGCGATTCCACGAGCGAAGAGTCTTATTTTTATGATTGAGCATTTTAAGCATATATAACAAACAAAATATTATGTGATCTCTTCAGCGCATATAAAATATATAAATAAAAGTTTGGTTGTGTCTCAAAAGTCTTTAGTTTCTTGACATTTTTGATTCCAGAATTTCCAATTTGTCTGTTGATATTGATTCTTTTGCATATTATCAGATTTTGGCGACGAGTGGCAAATCTCTCTGCGTGTGTTAGACGACGGAAACAATCACATATAATTAATAAATACAGCATATCTTTGTGAATCCACAGATAATATAGGTTACAATTTGTAGAGAATAAATTTCAAAAATTGAATGGGCGTAATAATATTGAAAAATAATAAAAGCCAAAAAACACTTGGCTTGCATGAGGTATAGCAGTATTTAATCTATATATTTATGTGTATTAAAGTTTATTTAATTGTTTGGGATTATGTTTAGTATGTTCCAAACCCGAGTATATTGATCATAAACAAAATATAAATTATGTTTAGCAATTAAAAGCCAATACAAAAACTAATAAGCGAACCAATTTAATTGGATAAACTGGCAGGAATAAAAGAACTACGATAAACTTGCAATGAGATATAAAAAAATATAAACTATTTAATTAAGAACTCAAAATTAATCTTTATTGACTCCCTCGGGCTATGTGAAACTGAGTCTGATCGATGCCGATTGAATTATTATTAAAATTGATCATACTTATGTTTATCTTTATTTCACTAGCGAAACTGTATTAAGTGCTAATTAAGAATGCTACAATTTATCAAACATTAGTCTATCATGAAAAAACTGATTGATATCATAAAAATCCAGGAAGTCACAGAGTGCTATGACCTTCAAGTTGACTTAAAACTCATGAAAAAACATTTGGTTAGGTATAAAAAGAGTTTAAATTTGTTTAAGAGCAGAGTCCATGAGAATTGTCAAGTGATGAATCAACTGAATCGAGGACTCCATCTCATGGTTTCAAAGCAGAGCAAAACGAAAAAAGCCAAAAGCTAAATCGATTATTTTGTATGGGCCGGCGTCAATGTGTTTGGAAGTTCGCATACATGCTTATAAAAAATGGCGTCATTTTATAGCAGAGTTTAAAAACGAATTCAAACTTGTTTGAGTTCAATCGAAAAATACCTGGAAGAGCTGAAGAAAAAATAAGGGAAAGCTTCTTCGGCTTTCGAAAAAAATATCAAGGAGTTTGCAGCTGAATGCTTTCCTGACACTACAAGTGTTCTGTTTGCATTGGGATTTATGGCTCCAGAAAAAATCAAAAAGAAAGAGAACGGGAACAAATAGTCTGCCTTAATCTAAGAAACCAACAAATACATTAATTTTTTGACAGAAGAGTTAAATGAAATGGAGTCATTAAAAGAGTAGACTTTTGGAGTCAGCCGAGAATATTTCGAAGGAGCTCGTGACTTTTGGATAACAAACTTTGAATAGACAATTAGCAAGCTACAAGTTCTCGAAGTAAACTAGCAATAGTTATAAAAGCTAATTGACGAAGCCGGGAGAATAACAGACCGATCTCATAATTCAAGCAACAATCAAGCTGACGGAGAAGAAATTTAGTAAATTTAATGATCTATATGCATTGTTTTTCATCATTAATGGATTTAAAATTAATTAGATTATCCATTACTCGTGAGTAGGTTAATAATTCGTGTTGAGATATGTTTTGATGTTGATAATTTTAATTTCCATTTTAGAGCAAGTCGTTTGGAACTGCTTTAAATTGTTTATTCGGATGTGTTGACCCTTTGTCGATCCCTTATTTGCAAGTTTTTGCTCGTAATATAGAGCGAGATAATCTGAAGCAATACAATTACTAATTACTATCAAAAATAAAACAGTAACCAAATTGTTAGTTTGATGATCTTCAGGAGTATCTTGAGGAGTATCTTAAGGAGTATCTTGAGGAGTATCTTGAGGAGTATCTTGAGAAGTTTTTGAAGAATTTTATGAGGAGTATCTTGAGGAGTTTCTTGAAAGGTTTGTGTTTTTTTAGACTCTGCTGCCTGCTCTTTTAAACGACTTAAATATTATCCATGTTCGCAGATATCAGAGCGAGTTTCGAATAAAGTTCGTTCAAATGTTCTAAGACTGCAAATGCGTTTTCATTGGATTCTTTAAGGTTTGCTTTATTTTCTATATTTTCTTTATTTTTAAATTAAATGTAAATTTTAAACAAATTTTTATAGCTGACTTCCAATAACTATTTCAAATAATGGAAGCTATTTTGTTATAATAGAATAAGTAGAACGATCTCATAATTTGAGCAACAATCAAATCCATGATTCAAAAGTATTTAAATAATTCATTACTCATGAGTAGTTTTAAATTCGCGCTACGATAGGCTATGTATGACTTCAAAAAAAAATCGAAATTCAATTTTAATTTATGGATTATTTTCATCCGAAAAATTATTAAAAACAATGGCTTTCGAATTAAAATGAGTCAATGTGATATTGTAATATTTAAGATGTTGTGGTTAGGCTGAAAAATTGAGATTATGTATTTGTTTTTGATTCTGAATCTGATTTAGAATGTGATTTAGAATGTGATTTGAGATAGATCCCTCTAATTTTTGACTAAACACCCTCCAATTTTGGAGAATAATTCGTAATTAAATGATATAACCGCAGCAAGACGATTCTTTAGTGAAAAGGCAACTGTTCTTGCGCAAATATTTCTATCAATCGCCCTTTCCCAATGAATATCTCTGCAAATAATGCAACAAAGCGATGGCCTTTGGCGGAGACCTAGATTTCAAGCAAATGAAAATACACATTAATTAATCTCATTAGTGCAAGTTCGACTCTCAAAGGCAAAGTGTCTCATCGAAAATAGCTTATTACTATGAAAAGCTAAAATATGCGCGCCCTCCTCCTCAGTATCTGTTCAAATACGACCATCTTCATATTCTTAATGATGAGTGGTTTGACAAGTTGACAATCGAAGGGTATCCAGTCGCAGACATAGTTGATGGCTTTATGAGTCGGCTTTGTTATAAGCATGATCGCGAGAGATTCTTCGAGTAGGCTCAAAAATGTGCCTCCCATTTGAGCCAATGTCATAAAGAAATCATAAGGTTCTTGTAAACTCTGCCGTTAGATTTACTCCCCGGGTAAGTTTTATGGATCCTAAGAGACAAGTTCAAAATCCCCGCAGAAGCTGCAAAAATCTTAGTCCATAAGCATTACTACCCTTATTTTGAATAAAACACATTATTAAAATACTTATAAAAGAAAAAAATCAGCTTCCGAAAGCATAGGTCCAAGTAAAACAATATCGTTGTAGTTTTTGCCAGCCAGCGGATGAGATCCAACTATTTGCTCTACGGGGACTGTGTGAGCATTTCTTCCCACTTCGTCCCCCTGAAAAGAGACAAAACAAGCAGGCATCACAACATCATTCTTTACACAGGTCAGGATAAAAACCTGAATGCAGTCATATTTGCAATTGGTATTGCTAATGGAGAGAACGCCTACTATTATAAGCTGACTCTGAAGCTGTTTCTGGAATTAATGGAACACTTATGCCCTGAAACATTCATCACAAACAATTACTAAATCATGGAGAAAGTAATTGAAGAACTAAAGCAATAATATGGGTATAGTTTCAAACATTGCTCAAATTGGAAGTATGTGAAGTAAATGCTGACTTATGAATTCGATTCGATTGCAGGGGTCGACACTTCCATGAATCTATTTGCATCGGCTTTAACCGTCTTTTCGGAAGGTGAGTTTCGTATGATAATGAAGTTCATTGAAGCGGGGAATTTGCTGAGCTACGAAAAGATTAAGGCATTTTAAACTAAATCTCATAAGTATTGTTTGTCCAGGAGTAACTCAGCATATGTCGGATTCTGCATTGATGATTAATTCATTTAGTATCTTCAAAGTGAAGTAAATGCATCGTTTCCATATCATAAACTCCGTGGGTTCTTCTACGTGCTCGCATTCCGATTCGAGAGCATCATCTAGCAACGCCGCCTCGAAGCTAACACATTCCGGCATTCAATCAATCAATACCAATCAACAAACAAAGAACTATCATTCTTAGAAACTAAGCTTTACTCACAAATTTTCAGGAAACTTCGATAATCCTTTGAACGAAGCATAATGAACATAAAGGTGAAGTAGGTCAAAACCAATGAGCTATACTTTAATTGACGATTATTTGAAGAAAGGCCAAACTCTTCCTTTAACTGTATTAGTAAGATATGATTTGAAATGCGATTCATGGGTTTGCGAGTGTAAGTAAATATATTGCACAGGGCTGCCATGTTGCCATTTGATTGCAGTGATTTTAAGGATGAGTGGCTCGATTTCGTATTATATTAGTTCAAGATGGTTTATCAATGAGAATTTTTCGCCATTGCCTATGCCTGAATAGTATATATCGGAGGAGATTTCGAGCTCGTAAACATCGGAAGATAGTTCGGGATTTTGCGAGTAAATTAAATGCGAGTTTCCAATCAAAACAGAAAGGGTAAAAACATAGAAAAATAGTTCCTATTCTCGAAAGATAATAACAATTGACGAGGACTCCTCTGTGGTATGCGAGCAAGAGATAATAGGGTCACATATAGTTTATGAGGAGTAGTGTGTGCTATTAGTTCAAAATAAGAACATCATCAAGGATTAGAATGCGATTGAAAACTATTGATTAAATTTAAGCTATTTTATTATTAATTCTCATTTGTATACAAATTGAGCAATATATCACCTAGTTCAAGAACCTCTCAAATTAGCACACAATCTGTCAAGCAATTAGTTTATCTATGGGCTTTTATCATGAGGTAACCAACTGACAGGATACGGAATATATGATAATTGGTAAAATCAACAAGATCAGCAGTTTAGTATGTTCAAGGAGCTTTCTGTTTCTGTTTCGACTTCATCGCCTTGGTAGTAGAAGATTACGCAGAACTGTAGGCTTCCCTTTTATTTGGGGTCGATTTCGAGACTATATTTCTCATTCGATTGAGACTAGAAGATTACTTTACCCACACTGGCATCGAGGCTGACTGAAATTGGGCTATTTACCTCAAATCGAACGCACATACTTTGTTATTGAATTATGGACGATAATGCGACCAGGAGCCTCCATTCGAACTTATTGCGTACACTCCATGGCCAATTGTATGATATCTAAATACAAATTACCTTTAATTTATGATTTCTTTATGACAAACTCCGAATGCTATCCAATTCTTGGCGCATTTAATTGGGTTAAAACTCATCTTGAAGGCCTTGATAGATAACGGCTTACTGAAATAGGCAATTTTATAACTATCATTGTCTACGTATGAACAAATTACTTGAACGCAAAAAGTTGTTCTTAACGGCGATTTCCTTGTGGCTAATCCATTTATGTGCATTGCTTTAATTTAAATCGATTTTCAACTTAAACAAATCAGACGTAATTTGCTTTTTGAAATCTGTTAATTTGGTCAGAGCTGATTAGAAGCATGACTAATAATTGGTGGTGAGGGCTAAACTCATTTAAATCGACTCAAGGTTACTCAGTTAAAGCTGATCAATACTCATGAGTTCCGAGCATTTGATTAGGATTGATATCTTCTCTTCATAGAAGTTTTGAAATTACTTTTTGGCGACTTCGATGGCATCATGGATTTTCCTTTGAATTGAATCCAGCTCCCGATTAAAGGAAATTTTGTGCTAGTTTAGAAGACTGATAATGTGAGAGTGTTCTGTGGGAGTGATGCAGCGAAATTTGTGGACTTTGGCTTGCAGATATAGTTTCAAAGGAATTGTATGATGCGGCATGTGATGCCTTTATTCACGACATAACGCGCAAATGATCCTATCGTTAGCGCACGAGCTCCTCAAACATATGTAGTTTAAGGGCTCTTCGTGCAAGCTGCATGAACCGTAATTCAGTCTGTAATTCATTATTTATGCCAACCTTCTAATAATGCAAAGCTATTAAAATATAGGACTGTAGTCAATTTGTCCTGAGTTTAGTGATAATTCATACCATACCAGAGATGAGACTTGATCTTGTTTTGGTCATTTTCTACATCTTCAGTTCGACAGGACTGTGCCAAGCAGAAGTCGATCCGCTCTTCAGCATATTCGACTTTTTGATGAAAAGCAATGGCTTGAAGCCATCCTCTGAAATTAAGACTTGCATGTTTAACTCAAACAAACTCTCAAGGGAGCAGTTTGTAAGTTCTTTTATAAAAACAGGCACGGGAGCGAGCTCAGCTCTGCTCCCTAAAGTTGCAGGCCTCATTCAACAAACTTTTATAGCCAAATTCAGCAACAATACATATGACTGCATCATAAACACAAACGATGTTTGGCTACTATTGCAGCATTACAATGTCACTCTACAAAATATGCCACTGCAATTCGAAAAATATTCCAAACTTAATTTCAATGTCATTCATTATTATTTCACAAATATGTCTGCACTTTAAGATTCCTCAATGATGAACTCCACCGAAAAATATGAGAAAATAGGAAATCAAATTCATAAGATGTTCTGCAAAGTCTATAATAGTGACAAAAATATATTAAATGATGACCCGTGGCTATTACCTGCGTAAAATGTTTAAACGATGAGCGAGTACTTTGGGATTTCGGTATCAAATGGAATTATTGGGGCTGTCAGCTCAAAACATCCTTTTACTCTTTCAAGTACTGTCCTCGCAGGGGCTTACGACAAGCTAGGCAGAGGGCGTGTTGACAATTTGATACAAACCTTCCCAGCCCTAAACCTCGATATCTCTTTCAACTCACGCGGCTTAAATTACTATAATTATTACCAATAGATCAATATGAAGTAAGGCTCGATGCTGCATGCTTTTAGTTCCTCGAGCTGTTCAGTTTCTTACCGATACTACGCCTTAAAGAATTTACCTCATGTTTTCTTTACCTAAGTATCAGTTTCCGCGCATGAAGACGGTGAAATCGTGATCAAAAATACCCAGTAAACTCCGAAAGAACTTGTTAATATCATCAAAGGCTTCGAACAGATAGATACGAGCAAGCAAGTTTATTCCATCTTGTCAACTCAAGCAGAAACTCCAAGTGGAAAGCTATTGCTGACCATTGCTTCTTCGTTTGTTGGGCTCAAGGACGAGGGAACTTTCATACATGAAGATTGGGATGCTGGCCTTCATTTACTCAAAGCCAAGCTCAAGCTAACGAAAGGCTCTCTCCTTAAATTTGGAATAGCAACCTGCCTAATGTCTTCTGAGCATCACTCTGATCCTTTAAATGAAGCCATAAGACTGATTGTAAGGGCAGTTTCTATTGTTGACTTGACAGCGCAGCATAAAAAGAAATGGAATCAGCTTTGGCAGAATGACATCATTATCTAAGGCAACGACATTGATCAAAAATATGTGAGAAATATGCTCTATCACTGCTATTCGTTTATAAGTGAAGGCAAAAGCTATGGGCTAAGTCCGATGGGCTTGAGTGGTCTCGGCTATAATGGACATGTTTTTTGGGATATGGATCTTTGGATGTATCCTGCAATTCTCGTGCTAAACCCCACTCTTGCAAAAAGCTTAATAGAATACAGAGTCTAAAGATTGTCTGCTGCGATGGACAATGCTTTCCTGAACGGATATGCAGGGGCAATGTATCCCTGGGAAAGCTCTAAACTCGGAATAGAGTAAACTCCAGTTTGGGCGATGTCAGGCTCTCTTGAGCATCATATTAGTGGTTGCGTTGCTTTGGCAGTTTGGAATTTCTACCTGGTCACTCAAGATAAAGATTGGCTGAAATCAAAAGGGTACAACGTGCTCACTTCAGTTGCTCAATTCTTCGAAAGCAGAGTTGAAGCTGACTAAAACGGCAACTATCATATCAACAATGTGGTGGCAGCTGATGAATGGGCAGAAAATGTCAACGATGATGCATTCACCAACGGAGTGGCTATCGCTTCATTAACTATGGCAAACAAAGCAGCCAAAGTATTAGGCTATCCAGTCAACCAGCAGTGGGACTAAATCGCCAAGAAAATAGTAATCTTGAAACTGCCCGACAACACTACAAGGGAGCACTCGACATATAGCGGAGAAAACATTAAACAAGCAGACGTCAACTTATTATCTTTTCCCTTAAAGATAGTGTCAACTCCTGCATAAATTCAAAGAGATTTAAAGTATTACGAAACGCGCATTCCGGATGAAGGAACTCCTGCGATGACTTACTCCATATTTACCATCCTCTACAGCAGATTGAAAGATGAAACAAATTCTTACAAGTACTTCAAAGAGTCATTTACGGAGTATCTCAAGAAGCCATTCAACGTGTTTTCATAAACTAAGGGTGGTTCGAATCCATACTTTTTAACAGGGGCTGGTGGAGTGCTCCAGAGTCTCGTTTATGGCTTTGGTGGGCTGGACATAACAGAGACAGGCGTGCAAACCATTCCAACAGTAATTCCGAAATAATGGAAATCAATCACAATAAAGAGGCAAAATAATAAATCTACAACCATTCACCACAATTATTAAATGATCAATACTAAATGAGATTATTGATTATGAATAATATGATTGATATTTGCTGGAGTGTGCTGTAGAGCAGAGCATAACATAACATAGCATATTCATATCATCATTAGATCGCCCTATCGCATTACAGACAAATATTTATCATAATTAAGAATTCGTAAGACTCATCAACATAGTGACTAATATAATAGATAAACATTGATTATCTTAGTATAAATTAGATAACCAGATATGAACATTTCCAATATCAATGCGAATGAAAGGCTCAAAGTGGAGTTCGAGCAAAACCCCGAACTCTTTAAAAATCTTCCTTCAGGGATCGAACTTCTGAAAAAGTATTCCTCCGAAATAAACCCGAACATATTGCAAAGATATGAGCAGAAGTTGTAGATGACCACAAAATTTTCACATTTCATATTTACCAGCTCCACATACTATTTAGTCTATCGACTCGCATTTCGACGGAATCTGTGGTTTAAGTTGACATCACCGCCAAAGATGGGCTTGAATCGCCTCTTGCTGTTGCTTTGGGTTTCTGTTTATGGGACAATCTCTATAGTCCAATCACAAGTTAGGTTTTACACCTAGAATCGAAACCTGATCGATTCTTTGGTCCTGAAATAGTTATAGGCGCTGAAGCAGAATCCCTAATACCCGCAGATTATTACAAACAATGCCACAGTTACTACGTAATTTAATTGATTGATTGCACATTGCTGAGACATCTATAGTATAAATAACATCATACTAAATTCAAACTTTCGAGATAAGTTCATTACAATATTCACACACACATTATTCACATTGCTCACAAATATTCACATTGAATGAATAAACAGACAATATTCGATTAGGTCTGATTAGTCCAGGCTAATGCGATGTTTCTATAATACAAACAAATCAACAATATAGCTCGAACATGTTCCACATTGTGTTAGAATGTGCGATTATTTAAATATACAGGAATCAATGCCAATATATAAATAAATATTCCTCTATAACTAATATTATGATCCAGAATTAAAGCAATGGCAAAATTGTTCAGTACAATAAGCTGATCGAATTACTAAATCCCTTGGGGAAGTTTCAGCTCAGAGTCTACTTTCTGTGCATTCTTTATTGGGGCTATGCAGGAATTGTCAAAACTACTTTTAATTTATGCTTAGGGAGGTTCGAATAACGCTACGCCTCGGACTTTACATCATTTCTCGGAATTTTGATCTTATCACAGTTATCTGCTCGTTACGGATGCCGAAGATCTGGTTTCATAGGGGCGATATTTTTAGGTGTTGGTAATTTGCTCGCTGTGCTTGGCATACTGCTCTACAAAGATGATGGTAACGATCACAGCTCATTAATACTACCGGTTATTGGCATTTCATTGATAAATTTGACGACACTCGGAAGGCCTTGCCTGCTGCTCTGCAATATTTCAGAGTTTGGGGACCTCAGGACCGTACAAATTGTAGTTTCCTCTTCCGTGCTGTCTTACTCAGTGTTTAAATTCCTAACAGTGGTTGCAATCAACCAAATCATGGGAAACTCTGAAGGCGCTGAGCGGCTTGCCATTTAAAAGATACTGGGATGCGCAACATTGACATTCTACACTATTTCGAGCATTGGACTCTGGTACTTTGTAAGCGACTCTCCAAGATACCTGATGTAGAATTAGTTTCAGAAGGGATAGAAACTGCTGAGGTAAATCATGAAGACAAATGGTAACAAAGAAGAACAAATTAGCGATTACCTCGAGGGCAGCTTTATAATGAAGCTTATCAATATCCGAAAGTATAACTATAGCGTACTTTTCAAGTATAGTTCACTCGGTTTTTCGCAATGTACGATTCATCATAAATTAGACTGTCTCTTGGTGACGATGTTTCTCCTTGGGCTTATCTACTCGTACCCGACCTACATTCTCACGCTCAAATAGTTTATCGGCAGCAAGGATATCCATATTATCTGGATCAGCTCCTTCCAATTCATTGGCATTTTAACCACATGTACTTATTGGCTCATCGATAGATTTCTCGATCAAGATTAGCAGGAGGAGAATCTTCCTCATTATGATGTCAATTTTTATCGCGTTGGTGAGCACTTTTCTATTCTTTGTGCAATCCTTTTGCCTTACTGTCGATCAATGCCTCTTCCTTGAGCTGGCTATGCTCGCCTTGAACACCATCTTCACCATAAATCTCTACATCTTCCTAATCTTGACAGCAATATAGTTCTACCCGCATACAGTGCGACCATTGGGTCTCGGCCTTTTGTTGAGCATGTTCTACTTTGGGAGACTGTGCTTTGGCCTTCTGCTGTTTAGCGAGCCAACTTCTAACCAAGTTATTTAGCTTTTTCTGTCTGGTTCCTGCATCATGGCCCTCCATAGTCTGTGCATAAATGAGACATTTGGCAAAGGCCTCAAGTATGAAATCGAAGAAATCGAAGACGAGTAGTACGAGGATCTCTGATCGTAAATTATAATAGCTATAAATTGCTCAGATTCCTTACAATTACTTATTTTCGGATACTCGAAAACATAATTTGTATTCAATGCGGCTAATTCTTAATGAAAATCAGATCTTCATCGATGAAATAAATGAAAGGATGAAAGAATGAAAAAAATTAGTAAGCAAGTATAATAATGTTTTTATTATAAATGAAATCGGTTTATGTTAACAGCCCTTAGTTCATTCCAAGGAAGATTGAGGAAATTATATTTGAAGGCTTTATGCATCTGTAGCCTTTAATCTATAATATATCCATTATTCATATATTTATTATTCGCAGGATGCAATTCAATCAGTTCATCCGAGAAAACCCTACGCGAGCATAAAAAATATATTTTGTGCATTTGATTTTACTATGCTACTGTTCTAACAAAATAAGTGCTTTGTGGCAGGGACTGAATGGCTTGCTGGTATTTCGATGAAAATGCCTCACAATGTCGATATAAATAAAAGCTTAAATATCGATGGATTCGATTATAAGTGTGCACAATCAATCGGCACATTAAGTTGTTCAGACATAATCAAGCTTGAGTATTGATGGTCATCTGCTCCACATTGACAAGGTAGTATACTTCCTCTTCTTTCAAATTTATCCTCTAGTTCTTATCATTCAGTAAATATACTCCATAGCAGTCTAGCAGGCAGTTATTTTCATCTACCATGTAAGTCTCCAATTCTTATTTTTTTTATTTGGCTGATGAGACTTTCTGCTGCTCCTTGAGATCAATGTGCCGGGTCCGCATTATCTTGTTGGGCTCTAATTCTTCAAGGAGTTGCTTTTTGAGGGCGTAGACAGTGGGGATTTGCAGTTTGAGTTAGTTGAGGTGCGAGTTGAGATTCCGAATGGAGCTTGCTTCCTGTGCTACAGTTTACTCGAGCTTGCAAATTCTCGGGACAAGCTCTTGGTTGGCTCGAATAAACTATTAGTTCATTCCCTTCAAATTTTCCTCATGAATCAAGAGCTTGCGACGGTTTTATTTAATAAAGCTGCCCTTTTCCACATCCTATTTCCGATAAAGATCAAGTTTCTGCTCAACTTTCTTAATACTCTCTTCCAGCTACCGTTTGGTTATGGCGCATGCGGAGTTGCATTTAGAGTTTATGCTCTACGAGGGCTATTTATGATTCTTACTGACCTACTGAGGGCTGCTGTTGGCTCTCAGAGACTCCACCTTCGTGTCAAGGGTCTCATGTTCCAGTTTGATCAGCCTTATGCTTTGAGCAATTTCCTCAATTTGTTTTTTGGTGTAAGATTCGAGTTATTGTAGTTGCACTTCGATTCCGTTTTGGTAAGGCATTTACTTAATTGAATTCCTAAAATCAGCTCCGTAATCCCCAGCATTAGCATTGAGTGATTTATGTATGGACATGTTGTTGTTGGCCTAAGCATTCAAAACTTTTTCTATTTTCTCATCAGTCTCGTATGTGTACTGACTAAACTTATTCAGCAGGTTTCTCAGTTCGTTTCGATTATCTTCACATGCGTTCATGGTCTCTTTATTCTTCGATTTAATGCTATCCAAATATGAGTTCAGCTGGTTAACGATCTGAACCAAACTATTTGTATACTCGTGTTTGTGCTACTTGATTTTCTAACCGACTTGTTTCATCTTTCTGTCGATGTATTGCTCGATGAAGTTATGCTCCACTTCGAGCTTGTTCTGGAACTTTTTCTCTATGTCGGTCAGCTGCTCAGAAATGTAGTCTTTGGTTTCAGAGAGCTTTGATTCAAAGAGGCCAGAATGTTGAGGCTGTTGTTGCATGTGGGAACTGAGCATGGCAGTTTGCTGGAAGTGTTGGCCCCTGTTTGGATAGATTTTATGCTTGTCGATCTCTTCATCACATTCCATTTAATTTTCCCCGATTGAAACCCGAGAATGCCTTTTATGGCCAAAGTCTTTTTCTCTGGATTCAATATGTGATGGCAGAGGAGGAACTTGCGAATTCAAACCTCTTAGGTCGCCTTTCTTGAAGTGCTGGCTTTCGAGATGTTCGGTGACCATTTTGAATGTGTCCTTTCTGGTTTATTTATTCTATTTTTATTTTTATTTCTGGTAGCGAGGCGTGATATTGGTGGGCTCATCCGACTGATTCTTCTTCAGCATGACCTTGAAGTTGATATTGTTCGACATTTAAAACTTACTAACTGCCACTATAAGCAACTATATTCTAAAATATATATAAATTCAAACAGTAGTTATTAGGTTTTAATTCTATCTTCGATCAATACAATAAAATTGTTTTCTTCCTAAGAGGCTAAATTCAAATAACGAAATATGGCATTGCATTGCATTACTTTATAGGAAGTAGTCATTTTACGAGGTTTTGGTTAAGAAACTCTCTCACTTTTTGTGCGGATAGTCGACGAGATGTCATGTTGGCATTAAGTCATGCTTTCATTTAAAGAACTTTGATACTGATCGATAGTGGCATCAGAATTAACGCCTGTACAACTGATACAGCATATTGAGTATCTGCGCGTAGATCAGCTTCGATCCCATAATATCAACACAATTAATGATGAGAATCATGCTTATTATGCAACAAACATTTGAGTTATAAACCGCCCTCGATCCATATTCAATATTAAATACTAGCATTTGCGAGGTCAGCTATCAGATAATTGCACGAATATAATGCACAGATCATAACATTAATATAATGTATGCTTAATGTATTTATTGTCGATCATACGCTTTATTCAATTTCAAATTATTCAGAAGGGGTTGGGGTTGGGGTTGGGGGTTGGGGTTGGGGTTGGGGTTGGGGTTGGGGGTTGGGGTTGGGGTTGGGGTTGGGA
>NW_028282526.1:0-13110 GCF_059751285.1 Brachycentrus maculatus
TCCCCAACCCCAACTCCCAACCCCAACCTCTCAACCCCAACCCCAACCCCAACCCCAACCCCAACCCCAACCCCCAACCCCAACCCCTTATGATACCTGCATTAATTGGCAGCACTGTATAATGATGGATTTCGATATGATGCTGCAATTCTATGAGAAATTAGTTATGAGTGACAAAAAATTGGGGCTCACCCACCCCAAATTCAGAAACATCCAAATGCAGTATAATTAACTACAAAGCAAGTACGACATCTACCAGAATGGCTCGCCCAACCTCTACGAACAGGACTTGGAGGCACTCAAGCTGCACCATATCAAAAATGATCTATCCGTCATGCAACTGCCCGCCATCGACTACATTCTCAAGGAAATGAGGAACACACCCAAAGACTTAAGTGCGAACCAGAGGAACTACCAGGTCCATCCATCTCTGAGCCAGAAGTATGCAAACAAATTCAAAGATGCCACGTCAGACAGGCAGTAGGTCAAGGACTTTATGAAATGGTTCAGAGCAAGGACAAGTAGATTTCTGAAAAAAATATGGCGGCCGACAAAAAATTTCATCTTGTCCAGAGCTTAATTGCCTCTGGGTTCAACTAGATACTCAATCAAATCGCCATAATTTCTCGGCCGAGGTGCGATATACTGAAGATGCTGTGGAATAGGCAGGCAAGCGAGGCCGAGAATATTGTGAGCATCTTGCACAAAGAGAGCACAGATGGTGAGAAAAATAGCTTGGAAGCAATACGTTCGCTTCATGTCAGCTATCAGGAGCAAATCATCCACTTGAAATCTGAGAACTATTGCATGGAGAAGAAGTTGGAGGAAATCAGCCTGCTCAACGAAACGTGCATCAATACAATCCGAGTGATGCGGAAGCAGACTAAGAAATACGAAATCATGATCAAGCAGCTGAAGGATGCGAACACGAACCTGAAGGAAGAGTCACTTAATTTGATTGAGGAAAACACGAAGATGCTCATCAAAAATAAACAGATCCCAGCCGAACATGCCAGAATTCTCACTTATCGCATTATGCAGGGGCAGGCTTATCGCAAAAAGATCAAAAACATCCCCAGGCTCAAGGACATCTTCAAGAACATTAAGAACAGGGCAGAAGAATCCGTCGAAGGCTTCGAGCTTCCCGACATTGATGACCGGAAGGAGAGACTCATCTCCTTTATCAAAGCCCGCGTGAAGGAAAATCCCAACGAAAAGCTCTTGATTTTGAAGGGCGAATTCGAAGATGAAGAGGATTAAATCATCGCACTCGAGGCCAAAGTTGAGGAGTGCTTCTCAATAAAATCAGTCTAGAATTAATTAACTTCGAAGTGTGTAGGCAAACGGCAAGAGTATTTTCTAGAGAAGGGCGTAAACACCCAGTAGAGCCCCATCGAGGAGAGGATTCCTGTAAAATAAAATCAGACTCAGACTGATCCTGACCCGATTAATGTCGGCGCCTTGTTTCAGAGCAATCAAGATGAGTCTACGTCGAGCTTCCTAAAAATGCAGGATAGTGTTAGAAAGAAAAACAATGAGCTCTTCTTTATCGAAATGACCAAGAACATCTCGTTCAAGAAGGATGACGAAGCGGCCAAAATGAGGCGCGCCAGCAGATTCAATTACGCTTCAAGTGTGTCCAATTCCCTGACGCCTGAAGAAAACCCCAGCAACCGGTACTCTTTGCAAAAGACTGGACAATTAGCCGAGTAGGAAGCAAGCACTTACCCTAATAATGCCTATCTTCATCTTCCGTCAAAACTGACATAAAAGATCATGAAGAACCACAAGAGCTCATTTTTGGTCCGCAAGAGCCATCAATTTCAATCAATTATACAAGAACTGCAGGCAGCGGAGGAGTTCGATCGGTTGAAATGCGAGAGCCAAAAACAAATCGAAGAGTAAAAAGAAGAAATCAGCAGCAATAACCGTGAAAGAAAAACAGTCCCTCCCAACTACTATGCCCAAAAAAGAGGCTAAACTTATCAAACGTAAGTGAAGGATATGAAAGATACTCTGAATGAATTTCGATCGCTGGTGAAAACTTTCCTCAACTCGGAAACCAAACATAAAACAGCCAACAAAAACCCTGAAAAGCATCTCAAGAAAATACTGACGAACACTTACAAAGCAATATTCGTGTCAGGAAAATATAATTTTTTAGGGGAGCTTATTAGTGTAGCAAAGAATTGCTATGGTAACATTGCGTATGAGGATCGTCTTTTGCAGTTGATATCGATTCTGCTTCGCACCCACACCGACAACAGTTTGCTCTCTGCAGTGGCCCTGATGCTTCGGATTTAGGGATTCGAGGGCAATTATAAATCAGTGATCAACGAAGAAATCAGTGAAATATACTTCAAACTGTACTTCAACTTATCATTGACGAACCCAAACGAGAGTAAATTCAACATTTGGAACAACTACACGAATTTGAATCGACTGAACAGTAAACTGTTTACTAACATCCTGAATGAGTATTTCAGTGAAGGCAAGTGCAGTTACTTAACTTTGAAGATCAAAGAGTTCATTGGGATCGATTCGACGGACCCGATCGATGGAGGCTACTACGTGCAGATGAACTCATTGATGATGTACCTGTTGGAAGTGTACCTGATTTAAAAGAAGAATTACTATGAGTCTTACCATGGCATCATCGATTTCATAGCAGTCGATCACCAAATAACCCTGTAGGCATTCCTATTCCTACTCGACTTGCTGTGCTTCAATGAGGAAGAGCAGCAGAAGCTAGTTGTCAACCTTTTCGATTTGAGGGCCAAGAAGAACCTTGATTTGTCTGAATCGAAATCAGCTTTTTTCTCGAAGAAGTAGGTCAGCATCGAGGATGGCAGCAGCACGAAAACTGTCTGCAGTACTGATTGCTTTTACAGATTGTGCGTCAAGTATTAGCTCCCTCTTTACGAATTTCTGCAAATACTCAAAAACGAACAGTTTCAGACTCTCTCAGAGGAAGTAAAAGAGCGATACAGTGAGTTCACCAACAAGTAAAAATGGCTTGAGTTGAAATTGGAGCTCATCCACAAACTGACTCTGAAATAGCCATAAAATTCATGGCATTCCTACTTCATGAAATTGCTAAATAAAATAGACGCATGCGTCATGGAGGACCCAACCCCAACCCCAACCCCAACCCCAACCCCAACCCCAACCCCAACCCCAACCCCAACCCCGTGATTGGCTCAGAAAGCATCATTATGATTATATCAGACCATAAAATCATATCATATCATACAATTACCTAATTATCATAATAACTCCGATTCACTAAGACAAAGATGAAATCCCTTTTGATTCTTTTATCAGCCCTCTGCATTGCCTCTGCGCTCAACCCAGAGAGAGTTATTTATTTGTATCAGTCTCCTGACTCGCCACTCGAAACTATGAATTTAACAGGCATCCATAACAGTCCGATCTATATTACAATAAACTGGTACGTCTTTGATGATATTTGTAGCACCGAAAGAAGATGCGATCACCACAAGGCAGATGAGTACCCTGCACTTATATTTTGGAAGGGGGCAGGTTCATCTTTCGAAAAGATAAAGCCACCTACAGAAGAAGCAGCAAAGGCATTTTTCTTGGCGAAAGAAGTTGGGCTCATGAACAATTTCAGGAGATGGATCGAGGATTGGAATTATGTAATCGCGTAAATAGATTTAGGTCGAAACGGTAGTTTATGGTGGATTGTTTGGAACTTTCCTATTCATTGTGTTCACCTTTTTATTCAGTCCCCCCAAATCCGAATAGGAGCAAAGAAAAATGCACAAGTAAAAGATGAAAGATCGGAAACTCATAAAGAAAGATTGATCCTTTAAATGATTTTATATGCAAAAGCCAAATATTCAATTAAGTAGTCAGTTCAGTTCAGAAACACAAATGGAACTTCTATTTAATTCATATTCATTTCGATCATGGACTCTTCAATCCGAAAATCTAGTTCAGAAGCTGCTCCTCTTCTAGTTTATGCAGCTTTAAGGCTCCCACTGCTGTAGCAGCTGAAGCATCCCGGCCATAAAACTTTATGGGCTTACCTAACAGCATTTTCAACCGAGGATATAGAAAAGTCCACGGCCCATAGTTTTCATGTTCTTATTGGGCCCAGCTATATTCCACATTCTGGCCATAGACCGAAAGGACCTTTGTCAAATGCTCAACCGGGAAGGGAGCAACTTGCTCTATCCTAACGATTGCCACATCCTAAAATAGAGAATAAGCTTACTTTTAACTTCAGTTAATCTCTTTTGTTTTTCAGTTCATAATAGAACTGTCCATTGCACAATAAGACTCTCTTAATTCCAGTTTAAGGGTTCCCTGATTAATCTGGGTAAACTGACACGAAATCTGTGCCTTACTCGATGTCTGACAACGGTCGGTTTGCCTACATTATCTAAAGAATTACGGCTTTTAATTTTAATAGCTTTTTCGAATTGAACAGGATCAATGGCTTTCGAAAGTCTCTTCGGAGCTGCCTTCTGAGCGCATGAAAATAGTTGGAAGCAGTAGAACAGCAGATGATTTGAATATTTCCATTCCTCAATTGGTCTTCGTAGGATATTTTTTGATCAAGGTCAGTGTTGTCATCTGACAACTGTAAGAATCTCTCCATTCTTCCAGAACTGTGTTCAGGGCCTTGGCCATCCATCCCATGTGGCAAATTAAGAACGAGTCCTGATTGGATTCCCCATTTCGATTCGCAACATGTTACATAGTTGTCGATCATAATTGAGGCTCCATTTGCAAAGTCTCCAAATTGGGCTTACCAAATTGTCAAAGAGTTCGGTTACTGGATTGAGTACCCAAACTCAAATCCCATGACACCATACTCACTTAAATGGCTATTAGAAATTGTAACTTTATTGCTCAATGCTTTTAAGAAGAGATGCTTTGGCACATCTCGTTTTTGATCACTGATCAGTGCATGCCGATGTGAAAATGTTCCTCTTTAAACATCTTGCCCTGAGAGCCTTACTCCATATCCTTCGCTGAGTAAAGAGCCAAATGCCAAGCTTTACATCGTTGCCCAATCCAAAGACTAATTGTTATTGTAGTTTTTAATTCTTTCTTCATAAATTTTCTTAATTGTGGGATGCAAGTTAAAGTCGGTCGGCCATGTTGTAACCTTCTTAAAGATATCGTTAAAGGCCGACTTCGCAACTCCGGTGTGATTCCCCCAAAGCTCTGGCTTTTTGAGATGGTAAAATTTGTACTTTACCTCCTAAGTGCTTTCATACTGGTTGTTCATAACTTTTTTATATTACCCCTCATAGTACTGGGTATAAAAGGCTTTCTTGGCGTTGACTTCCTCAAGGGTCATAACGTTTTTCTATATTAGTTGCGACGAATATTCATCGAATACAGTCTTCTTGTTTTTTATGATGTTATACATTTTTGGCTGGGTGAAGAATGGCTGGTCTTGCTCGTTATGTCCGTGTTTTCTGTAGCCGACCACATCGATAAAAATGTCCTTTTTGAATTTGCAGCGATATGCCACGGCTATTTTCACACATCTGCTTAATAGAGCAGGATCATTCGCATTAACGTGAAACACTGGGGCTCCTAAAGTTTTTGCAATTTCAGTGCAGTAATAGCTCGATCTTCCTTGCTCAGGGTTTGTTGTGAAACCGATTTGATTGTTCATGACAACATGAATTATGCCTTTCGGGGAATAGTCCACTAAATCTTGCATTTAAATTGACTAATAAACAATCCCTTGTCCAGACAAGGCAGCATCCCCGTGGACTACAACGCCCATGGTTTTATCTCCTTTTAAGTCATTTGACATTTCCATGTAAGCCCTCACCGAACCATACACTAGGGGATCGACTGTTTCTAAATGGGAAGGATTTGGCAGGATCTGCAGATTTACTTCTTTATTGCCAACTTTTTTGGTTGTCTCAATTCCTAAGTGGTACTTCACATCTCCTGAAGATGAGTCGTCGTCCAAGTCTTTTTTTTATAAAAACTACTTAAAAATTAGGCCTGGCTCCTTATCGAAAACGCAATGCAGTACATTGATTCTTCCGCGATGAGCCATTCCCATAATCACATTTTCAACCCCGTGAAACTGGGCGCCAAACTATACGATTTATTCAAGAGCTGAAGTCACCGAGTTTAAGCCCTCAATTCCGAACCTTTTGTAGTTTGCAAATTTACTGCCCAGAAAATCGATGAACATTTGATCCTTGCAAAGCTTTTCGAATGCGAATAATCTTTCTTCTTTGCTGGGTTCTGACACAAGCAAGCTTTCGATATGTTCTTCAATAAGGGCATTTAAAAAATCTCTCTCGGTTTTGTCAATTAAGTGCATATACTAATATCCAACAGGAGAACAGTATATTTTTTCAAGATAATTTTTCATATCTTGGACATTATACTACTTAATTTCCGCCCCAGGTGCTCTGCTACTTCTTAGTTCATACTTTTGTTGCAGTTCAGATTCCGAAAATTCGAATGCCTAGAGAGATAGCACACTTGGGTCAACTGCTCCAACAAAATTTCGTCTTGGGAATCCTAGGGGATCAGTCTTAGCGAATTGATGGCCAATAGACCTGTACCTTTAAATCATCATCTTCAGTTTGAGTTGTTGACTGACAAATATAGACTGTGAGGCGATTTCGAAGGAGGATCCTGGGGTAGGAGGTTTCACAAAGGCTTAATCCGGGTCAGATCCTTTTTCTAACTCTTCGAAATACGCAGCAAATGAGGGAGAGACCGACTTCTTATCATTCAACCATTGCGAGTATAGATTCTCTATATACAGAAGATTGGTTGTGCTGAGGAAATTGTTCTCGAACTGCTTCATTTCAGAAAACTGCGACATAGAAATCGCATGCATCTGCTTCCTTCCGAGTCTCAGAAATTTGGTAATCATTGATATATTTTAATTATCAACTAAGTGTGACATCGAAGCATCAATTAACCCATATCCTTAAATATGATATAAATGTGCATGTTTTTCATAATTATATTCACCTAAATATTATATACTGTCAATATGGTTGTTTACGATCACCTGTAATTTTCAGGCTATCTCAAATCTCGCATTTATTTGTTATCGAAGTCTTACTCATAGTACTCGTCATCTTCTTCTTCAATGTCGTAGATCTTCACTTATGGAGCGTTAGTCAGTAAATTTTTGAGCTCTTCTCCATCTTCGTCTTCATCGAAAACAAGCTCGAATTTGTTGCCTTCGATCACATTGTCGGGTAACATGATTTTTTTGGAGAGCTTTGCTAAATCTGAGAGTGGAGGAGGTGGGAAAATTGGGTCAATCGCAATTCTGAGTATTTAAATATTTTACTTAAAAGCGTTTTCAAGCATTGAAGGGATGAGACGACCGAGCAGGGGAGAGGCGAGCTCTAAACAGGGATTCGTATTCGCCTCAATCAGCCATATTTTAAAATTCTCATCGATCAGGAAATCAAGCCCAAATATTTAAAAGCTGAACTACTTTTTGGATTGGTTAATTTTAGTGTAGACAGCTCTGATAGCATCCGTGGCAAGCTTCTTCATTTCAGGGTAGGCGCTCTGCCAGAATTTGAGTTTGGTGTTTTCAGAATTATTATTATAGTTCGAATCCAGATACCTTTGGAAATCTGCGAAAGAAAGTTTATTGCTGGGTTCAAATTTCCCATAATCTTCCCCCTTTTTCTGTACTGCGTCATTTGTCAGATGAATCATTTTGTTGGCGAGGTTCTTCATATTGAATTATTTGCTCGCAGTCCGAATGTAGCCATCTTGGTACCAGTACCCTTTCTGATGCCCATTTACACTCGTAATGAGAATGTAGCTCCTGATGTCAAATTTTCTTTTTTGGTACAGGAAAGGTAATATGTACTCTTGAATGATGTGCGTACGGGGACGCCCCATATGATCAAAGTTCTCTTTCGATATTTTTTATTTGATTTCCTATAGGCTTTATGTCACTTCGATTCCAATGCCTCTATTGCTGTTTTATCCAGGTTTTATAAGCCATGCGTTTCTTTTTTTGGGTTTAAACACAGTCTTATATTGTCCTTTCTTTGTGTTTTTCTCGTCAGTCACGATCTGTTCGGCCCTTTTGTGGTACTCTTAGATGAAGCTATCGTATTATTTGTCACCGATCTTCTCCACATGGAAAGTCATGGGAATATACTCGAAGGGGTTGTTCTTGTTTGCCTCGTAATAATTCTAAACTATTTAATAGATCATACCTTCATATTCATGAAGAGAGCTTTTTTGTTAGAGAGATTCCAGTTATTCTCTAAGTGATTATGAATAGTGATGGCTTTTGATCGATCCTAAATGGTTCGTATTTTGGTCTTTGAAACCTTGCCATGGATCCGGCCATCCTCCTTGAAGACCTTAAGTTTCTTCAGTTTCTTCATGTCTAATGCCGAAAATATCTTTCGATAGGAATAGTAAATAGGCCACATCTTTGGATTTGCCAGTACTTTCTTTTGATTTTCTTGCTCAACCATATCTTATTTAATCTCCTTAATGTTGTGTTTGGGCATGACGGGCGAAACTCTCTGATTCTTTTCACTGCTTCTCTTTTCCAACTTAACCTTTGAACTAGTTCTCTTTGAAATCACTAAATAAGGCGATATGCTACTTGTGCGGGAAAACCCTATATCCTTTTGAATTAAGCTGTGACTTCTCATAGGGTTTCCTTATCCTCTCGAATTTCTGCTTTTTGATCTGATTTAGACTTATTATTTTTTTTCATCGTTCAGCTCAGATTCGGGAGCTTCTTCAAGGAAATATTCATACTTCTCTTCGTGGTTATACACGCTCTTCAGATCTTATAAAATGGAATTCTGTTTGAGCTGGTACCAATGCAGATTGATGCTTGAGCTTGATGGATCGCTTTCCTCAATCGACCACCAAGGCCTACAGTTACGGAATATATTTTTCACCAGGCTGCCGTTATTGCCTTTTCCAACATAAAGTATGTAGGGACCCTCGTATTGGCTGACTGTGATTTTCAGATTGTTCGACAAATTGGTATACTGGATAAAATTGGTGTAGTGCTCATATTTGCTCAGAATTTCTGGCTTGAATTACTCCTGAAATCCCTTCTTCTTTGTTATTTTTGTTTTGGAGTTAAACTTCTTTATCACATAGGAATTTTGAGCAGTGACGATATTTTTTCTATCTCCAGGATCTGTCTGTTTACGCTCTAATGCTGAGGGGGGTAAAACCTAATTGGTTTTTTCAGTATTGCACTCATCAGTTCTGTTCTTTTTAAGAGGAGGCAGTTTGGTGGCAATCTTCGCTGGATTTTAGTTTTCCAAATCCTTGCTCTGAAATAGAATAAATTTTACAGCTTCGTCGTCTGATTTAAAATGATGGCTTTAGGCATTCATATTGTATTCCGAGAATCTATCTTTGAGTTATATCTGATTTTCCGCCTGCATTCAGAATCCTCAAAAGTTAAATGATAATTTAAATATAAGCCGTGCAGTAATTTATGAAGAATCTATAAATTCCACTTGAAAATTGAATTGAAAGCACATTCGATTGCATTTTTGAACTATAAACATAAATAAATGTCTTATTTAAATGAATGAAAGAGCCCATTTGCCATCTAATTTATGCGCGAATGTTCAAATTGAATGCTGCAAATTTAACAACAGCAGAGTAAACACTGGAATTCGAATCAAATAACTAAGATTAAACAATTACTGCAAATTTTGTCAATCAGGTGAGTTCTTTCCGATAAATGTTTGTTATTCATTTGCCATGAGAACTGTCATATTATATTACACTTATTTAAGTTAAATATTTCATGTGCAAATCGAATTCGGGGAATGAGTTGATGCTAAATATATCTAAAGCAGCTTTGCAATTCGAAATACGCAAATAGATTAAATTTAGTATTATTGAATTTGAATTTAATTCGAGCGAGCATGATCCAAAATGAAAGCTATTCCTGGTAGGGGGTCCTCCAATTTTTGCATGTACTTTGAGGGAAAGCTTATAGAAAGAACATTAAGTAAAGGCTCAAAATTAGAATATCTGGTTCCTCTAAAAAAAGGGATTGAATGAACAAATCAAATAGTTATAGGCTCGAGTGTCAGCCCTTGAGAACATTAATAAAGACTTGATTAATCGTAATAAAATGCTGGAGTATTGCTTGAGGCAGATGAAGTACCCGCTCGTTCATATTTCAGAGGAGAATCAGTTTCACAAATTTAATCTAATAATGAGAGTTTGCCGAAGGTTCCTCAAAGGAGGCCAAAGCCGAACAAAAATCATGTGAACAAGTAAAGAATCTCTAATTTAGGATATTGCAATCATTAGGAATCAGGAATTTAATATAGAACATTCAAAAAGATCTCGAATTAAGAGGCCAAAACACCCTGGAAATCGAAGAGAAAGTCACGACAGTCCGAGAGAAAGATAAGCAGGTGGTTGCGATAAAATCATCCCAGTACAAGCAAACCCACGTGCTCACTGGCCACCAAGATGGAGTGAGAGACCTACATTTTTTAGATAATAAAAACATCTTAGTTTCTGTTTCCGAAGACTGCACGATGAAGCTCTGGAAAATATAGGATGAAAAAGACCCATAATGCATGGGAACTCTCAGATAGCATTCTGGGCCCATCTTTACAATAGCTGAGGGTGAAAACTGCATATTTACAGGAGGAATGTAGGGAATAATCCGCTGCTGGAATCTTGGACAAATATCCGATAAAAAAGATATCAACAAGAAATGCTTAGTGGGCTCATGGAAGAATAGTGACTAAGATCAGCTCGAACCAATATGGCAACTGTTATATTCGACCGAAAAAGTACTTTCTTGACTAGATAGAAAATTTTATTATCCACTTCGTCAGAGTGCTCAATTAAGTCTTACAACATTCAATTTGGAGAGAATGTAAAGTCGACTTTTAAAACTTCCTATGTCTACACTCAATCAGGCAACTCCAAAGAGGAAGAAGACATCCCAACTTCTATCTGCTTTCACAACGATTACCTCGTGTCAGGATATGTGAACAATCATTCTTTGATATCCTTCGATTTGGAAACGTCGAAGATTGTCAGCGAGTTGAGTTTCGCTGCGACTGGCCAGTTCTCCACAAACAAGGTGGTCAGCCATCCACAACTGCTCATTGCGGCTTATTAAGATAAAACAGTGCGGTTATTCGACAAGAATAAGATGACTTTTAGTTTCAAGGCGCATGACGACTCTGTGATGTCAATTGCGTTGTCGGCAAACCTAAACTAGTTTTTCACATGCGGCCACGACGGCTATGTGAAGCTATGGGATTTGAGGAAAACAGGAGCAATATCTTCGTTTTATGTACAGTATGAATAACGTAGTCCCATTTAAAAAAGTATGATGAGTCCATACACTGCATTGCCACAAACTCGCACTTCAAGGCGGCTTCAGGAGGTGCCGATTCTACCATCAAGATATATGAATCAAACTCATGATTATATATCAAATTTATTAGTGATAATGCAGTTTATGGTGACAGTACCTCTAATTATAATAGATTGTCGAATTGGAGTGGCAGCGATGAACAAATCTGTACATTTACTGTAAAATAGAACCTTTTTCTTACATATTTTCGATCATTGATTTAGCATGAATGCACAGTCGACGTCGAGCTCAAGAATAATGAATGCATCACTGGCAAACTGACGTTCATCGATAATAATATGTGCATGTGGCTGGATGTAGAACCCAATTAGCTCAAGAAACTGCCACCACAGTTCTCAGGAATGACTCAAGGTGTCTATATCAGAGGTTCATCCATAAGGGCTGCATACATGCCTATGATCGAGGCCGATATCGAAACATTGTCGTAACTTTGTCAAAAAAAGTGATATTTATATTCATATGAACATTCTCATGAGTGCAATCCTAATAGTGCAATAAAGCGTAAGAATCATTCTATTTAATTATAATCAGCAACTCACATATTATACTTTAATCTTTTGAAGTCTGAATCTACCATTCATTCATACATTCACAAATAGTCTTATAATCTCACAGCGCACACATGAAAAGCTATACAGTGCTTGATTTCGTTAAACAAAAAATCTAATGATGGCATTTTATCATATTGTTTCATTTACTATATAGTGTTCTGTTATATCTTATTTTATTTACTCTTTAATAAATGCAATTATATCTACGATGCCATATGAACCCATATTCGATGCTAAATGAGCAGATACGTTGGGTCTCCTGGAATTAGTCTTGATAATAATAATTTAGGATTATATCACTAGCGTAGATAATAATCAACCACTAATAAATAGCCTTTCGCACTGGTCCCTGATGGTTTTGATTTCTTCGTTGACGGTCGACCTAACATTCTTAAGGATGGACACGCAGACCACGTTTCTGGATGTTCCGCAAGCCTTGCCTAGAGCTTTCTTGGAGGAAATGAAGACGTATGGGACATTCTAATTTATGGTGGATTTGTACCTTCTATTCGCAAAGAATGGGAAGATGTAGGACTATTTCAATGGGGACTGCATCAGCGGCGATGATGATGAGCTAGGTAATGCCTCTGTTTAATGTCTTGGTGGCCTCATTGGCTCCCTTTTTGATTTGTTTGAGAGCAGCGCATTGGGCAACTAGGTCGACGATTTCGGAGGCTAGTTATTCTTCGGCGAGTGGCTGAGCTCTTTATGATGGATCCTGAATTAGATTGCTGTTACCATTTGCAGTGTTGATGATATTATTATATGGTATAGTTATCACTCTGAACATTACTATTATTATTAAATAAGATTTATATTATTTACATATTAGAATGTTTAACCCAAGCTCTAATTCGGACGAAATAACCAAGATGCAATTGTACTCTAACTATTGGTCTCACCCTGATAGTTGGACAGTTTTTGCAGCAATCGAAATCAATATGAAAATTATGGCATCGATAAAAACAGCAGTGCATTTCAGTCTAAATATAATTAGAAATTGCATTGTATTTTATTTAATTCAGGCCTTTATATCTTATTTTTGAAACTTATTCTATTAATGAACAGTTAGGGGTTGGGGTTGGGGTTGGGGTTGGGGTTGGGGTTGGGGTTGGGGTTGGGGTTGGGGTTGGGGTTGGGGTTGGGGTTGGGGTTGGGTTGGGA
>NW_028282527.1:0-42500 GCF_059751285.1 Brachycentrus maculatus
GATCCGGTTAATTCCTTTATTTGGTCTGTCCATCTAGTTGGAGACCGTCCTCTTGCCCAAATATAAATTATATTCTTGAAAAAGAATATAATTTATATTTGAAGCACGAACTTTGTGATTTTCAATTTTATGATCAAAATGTAACTTTATTTTAAAATCACTTTAATTATTTATTATAACAAAATTATACTTTTTACCGGTTTCGAAGCTAACCGCTTCTTTATCAAGACCTCTTAAAACAAGTTTTAATTAGTGTTGATAAAGAAGCGATAAGCTTCGAAAACGGTATACATTATAATTAAGTTATAATAAAATATTAACGGTGATTTTAAAACAATGTTTCATTTTAATTATATCTTGAAGAAGACTTTTTAAGAGATTTAAAAAAAAAGTCTTTCGATTCCAGACTTTGGACCCCGACAGTACTAAAGTACGATTATCACTTACGGCAAAGAGCAAATTGTGTGTTTATGTTCACTGGTGAAACATAGAAAGAGGGTGAAAGAAGATGAAACCGTTTGAGAGAATTGTGAAGGGTAGTTAACCGTAAGGAATAGGCAGAAAAAGTTTTGTCGGAAATACGAAATGCAAAATGTTTAAGGATAATGTCATCCAATTTCCAGAGAGTGTTTTAGCAACATATTCATTTTAACCTGATCTCTGTACCCTTATACTTCTTTGTAGACTGTCGTGGTCACTTATAGTCTTTGTAGACTGCTGTGGTCAGCTCTCCTCGTCCTCGGGTTGTAATTCCTTCTGAACAACATCACATCGGCCATGCTTCGCCATGCATGAATCATGTTTTCTTTCTGCAGCATCCAAGAGTTCTTTGGTCTTCTTCTAGATGTCTTTCGAGGAAGATCCATGGATATGATATATATTTTCGAACCCTTATGAGTGTGATTCATATTATTCTTACAATATTTATATTACATACAAACTGTCAAAATCTAGCCTATCAATTTCTTGAAAAAGAATATAATTTATATTTGAAGCACTAACTTTGTGATTTTCAATTTTATGATCAAAATGCAACTTTATTTTAAAATCACTTTAATTATTTACTATAACTTAATTCGATAAGAGGAAGATCCATGGATATGTTTTCTCTTAATGTTTTAATATATATATATATATATATATATATATATATATATATATATATATATATATATATATATATATATATATATATATATATATATATATATATATACATATACATATACATATACATATATATATATATATATATATATATATATATATACATACATATATAAATATATATATATATATATATATATATATATATATATATATATATATATATATATATATATATATATATATATATATATATATACATAGTTATTGTAACACAAACTAGGAAATGTTTAATTTACTTTATTTTTATTAGTGTAACTATTGTTTATAATATACTTCTTTAATTGTAAAGCTGTGCAATTCCCGAACAAACAAAATATAATAAAATAAAAAATATCACCTGTTTCACAATATGTTCAGGTTTAGTACGTCCTGTGTGCCCATACTATCTCAAAAGCCTTTTCTCTACCTCACTATAAGTAAGTCCTTCTATCATTTACAACGTCACCTAGGTCATGCCTTCGAATCATGTTATATTTATGTGACATCTATGTCTTTCGAGGAAGATCCATGGCGATTGCCTGGTTCACAATATGATCAGGTTCTGTGCATCTTATGTGCCCACACCATCTCAATTGCATTTCCTTTATCATACCATTGATATTATCTTTCGTACCCCAATACTAAACGCCAATATTTTGAATGTGACCAAATCTGTGTTCCCATATCTAGGTTTCTCCATTGAAGAGTTCATTCTCCAACTTTATCATACCGCTACTACTATCACACTATTAGGCAGAAAGGATAGAATGCCACACTCTTTTGTCCTGGCATACACTCCTAGCTTCCGTCACGTCCAAACATCTAGTCATACATATCCTCCGATGAGTTATTAAGATGACACTGCTTTTATAAAATGCAGTACCCTATGCACCATTGGGGTGCGGATTAGGGTTTGAAAAAAAAATACCACATTTAAAAATGAATAATGAGAAAATTGTTCAAAGTTGTTTATATAAGAAATGGGATTGATTGAAATTGGAAAATTCGAAGGACACCTTTAAAATGTCCAGCTCTGCTTAATACATATTTAATGAACACTCTTCTCCCCTAATGAATCTTCAAGTTTTCGTGTCGTTTTTTTTTAACGACATATTTTATCTTTGACCGAAATGAAATATTTCCAACATTTTGTGTGTGTCCAAATTCTTGTTCTCAAGTCTAGATTATCTCCAATTATAGGAGTATTTTTCATAATATTTCAAAATGGGTTCATACATATAGAATGTTCGCCTCCGTAGCGCAATGGTCAGCACGCTCGGCTACCGTTCTGGAGGTCCCGGGTTCGATTCCCAAGGGGGTAAAATAAATATAAGTGATTTTTTCACTGTCATATTTATTCAATATTACCCTGGACTGGTACCCGAAACGGAGGGCTGATCACCTTTCTTTCATGTGTAAACGATCAAGATAGCACTGCGTTTATATGACGCAGTGCCCTATGCACCATTGGGGTGCGGATAAGGGTTTTATTATTTATTATTATATATAGAACTTCCAAGAATTTGAGTTGTGTGGTTGTCAATAACGGGTAGAATTGGTGGATGTTACACGTGTGTAAAGTGATAACTTAAACCAGCTTTCGACAGTCGTCAGCCCGGTAAATGCCCAGACTTCCATATTCTTCTTCATCTTTGATGAGATGTCCAAAAATAATATGAAATATTTCGTTCAGAACGTTGAATCAGAATGCTAAACTGCCAGTGTATAACGGAGTCCTGATTTCAACCCTAATGTATGTTAGTGACGCATGGAGTTGATAAAAGAAGGATTAATGTAGACTGAATGCAGTCGATATTCGATCTAAGAAAAATCTGCGGCAAAATAATATATGATAGGTATTAAAATGATGAAAGAAGGAAATAATGCAAAGCTCAGATAACCATTATCAAAAAAATTAAGAAATGTGTGTTCAGATGGTTCGGAAATGTGAATCAAATAAGCGAAGAATGAATAGAAATAGGAGCAGTGGAAGATCGAGAAAAATTTGGTATGATCAAGTATTTTAAGTACTAGAATATTTCAAAGAGGCGAATTTTTTTGCAAAGACAGAGCGGTTTGGCGTTCTTTTCTCTCTGCCTACCCCTGCGAGGAAGCGACGTGATGGTCATTTACTTAGTATGTTAGTAAGATTATAAATATGATGTTACAGGAACGCCTTTTCGGATAGCGCAATACAAAATGTTTCAAGAACGCTTTTCCGGATAGCGCTTTACAAAACGTTTGGTAGAACGCCTTTCCGGATAGTGCAATATAAAATGTTTGATTAACATCTTTCCGGAAAGCGCAATACAAAATGTTTAAGGAGTGCCTTTTCGGATAGCGCAACACAAAATGTTTGATGTACGTCTTTTCGGATAGCGCAATACAAAACGTTTCAGGATCGCTTTTCCGGATAGCGCTGTACAAAATATTTAAAGAACGTATTTCCGGATAGCGCAACACAAAACGTTTCACCAATGACGTTCCGGAAAGCGTCATAAGAACAAAATTAGTTCAGAACGCCGCCGCAGCGCCGCGTTAATTTAGTTTAAATGCGATTAATATAACTGATACGATATATTTAATGGTCCAATCGCCATAACTTTTAATGGAGGAGTTATTTTTGATACTCATAAAATCAAACGTACATACCCATCACTGTCCGAAGCTGTATGCATAGAGGGGAAATGGAGAGTAATGGTGCCATAATTCATTTTTTTAATGTCCCTTTTTATGGCATTATGGAAAGGTCGTAAAGAAAAATTATTTAAGGATTTTGTACTAACGTTTAGGATGATAATTTTATCGGTGAAAACGTCTCAAAACTAGATATATTTGTACAAGTGTAAGGGATGGTATTTCTGTGTAATTTATACCTCGATATGAATGTTTTATTACATTTTTAATGGTTTCTTCATTCAGTCTCATATCAGCAGGTAGGAAAGATAGGACGATTCTAAAAACAATTTTGTAATATCTTTTGTTGAGGTGAATTGTAAGGCATTTTTTTTTTTAACTTATATTTTTACTTTTATTTTTATATTTATTTTATTTTTATTTTCATTTTTATTTGTTCGGAAATTGTACAGCTTTACATTGAACGAACAATTTTTTTTAAATAGTAACATTAACGATAATAAACATTATAATACATTGACAAAAATTGTTTCATTTACAATAATAAAGCCAATTAAACAATTCCACGTTTATCTTATAATTACTGTTGAAACATTGAGAGATAAAAAAAAAGAAAGAGAAGAGTGTGTGTGTGTGTGTGTGTGTGTGTGTGTGTGTGTGTGTGTGTCTATGTGTGTGTGTGTGTGTGTGTGTGTGTGTGTGTGTGTGTGTGTGTGTGTGTGTGTGTGTGTGTGTGTGTGTGTGTGTGTGTGTGTGTGTGTGTGAGTGTGTGTGAGTGTGTGTATGTGAGTGTGTGTGTGTGTGAGTGTGTGTGTGTGTGTCTATGTGTGTGTGTGTGTGAGGATGGGAATAAAAGAGTAAGGGTATGACGATTATCGTAACTCCTGGCCTGACCACACCAAAGTATTTGAGATACTTGATCAAGTTTTCCTCGGTTTTCCTCTGACCAACCATTGACTCCTGACTCTTATTAACAATAAATATGGGAGTCGAACACTGCAATATATCGTTCCGAACATTTTTATTTTGTTGCCGACGGATGTTAGAGGTCAAAATAAAATATGGAAGAAAGGCAATATAAAGGAATGGGTAAATGATCAAGAGTAGTCTAATTTTATGAAAATTATAAAATGTTTATATTCTTGATTTTTTTCTCTTTTTTGTGTATATATTAGGTTAAAACGTTGAAAACAATAAAAAATGTATTAAAATAGAACTCCACCGACAAGACACACAAGGTGGCTTGTCGGTGGTATATATATATATATATATATATATATATATATATATATATATATATATATATATATATATATATATATATATATATATATATATATATATATATATATATATATATATATATATATATATATATATATATATATATATATATATATATATATATATATATATATATATATATATATATATATATATATATATATATATATATATATATATATATATATATATATATATATATATATATATATATATATATATATATATATATATATATATATATATATATATATATATATATATATATATATATATATATATATATATATATATATATATATATATATATATATATATATATATATATATATATATATATATATATATATATATATATATATATATATATATATATATATATATATATATATATATATATATATATATATATATATATATATATATATATATATATATATATATATATATATATATATATATATATATATATATATATATATATATATATATATATATATATATATATATATATATATATATATATATATATATATATATATATATATATATATATATATATATATATATATATATATATATATGAAATAGATAATTATCCATCGTGATATTGTTCAGCATATCGGTAGCTCTTTCTACAAGCATAACCATCGGCCAAATAAATCCATAAAAAAAATTGAAAATCTTAACTTGAAAATTGAAGATTTGGACGCACTCAAAACGAATAATGATTTCTCAAAACTTGTTAATAAATTGTATTCTCGACTAACCCCACCGCATCAAATATTCAGAAATGGTGATAAAATAATTATCTCCTACCTGTTAAACGTCTCCGGCGGGTTACACATCAAAGGGAGTCTCAACCCTTCTCCTCCCCTACCCGCCCCGCCAACCCCCTTCCCGCTCCGCTCGGCTAATGACACTTGATAAAGCGAGCCCCCTTCTCGAGCCCCCCGCCCCTCGAATTACGCCTTTTTAATTTTGTTCGATTGTCTTTTGTCTTTTCGTGTCGGACGCGGTCTGAGGGGGGTTAGGTGGATTCATTTTGTACGGCTATTAATGAGATTTATTGGATTTGGCATGATTGGATTTCAAAGATTTAGCCATTTCAAATAAAGTGTGACGTACGATCCAATCACATTCGATTGTTGACGATACGAAACTTGATGAGAGTACAAAACACTTGTTAAAAAATATGTATGTGTCTTTGACAAGTGTTTTACACACTTCCCTCACTCCTTTCAACAACGTCATGTATCAAAAATCGACAATTTTCAGAATGCCCAGAAAATGTACTATATCCCAAGAAAAGCGGCATATTTTTAACTTAATATTTATCCGCTACAGGGCAGAAAGTGTTGTTTTTGCATTTCGAAGAAGAGATATTGTTTAATATTTTTTTTAAGTATTCTAAATATATTTCAAATGAAGAAAAAACATTCAGGTTTTACCTAAAAAGATCTGTTGCACAGTAAAAAGTTCAATAAGTGGCTCGATATTTATTTTTAATACATTTAATTATATTCTTAAACTTTAATAACGATCTTCAGAAAAATCAAGTTGTTTTCATTTATGACGTTCTTGAAAGGAGTGAGTAATATGGCGTTTTAAAATAATGCGGAATAGATCAAAATACAATAGATTCTAAAAAACAGTATTCACCAAGTGAAATAAGAAAAATTAAAGTTGGATTTTAGATGTACAGATAGTTGAGCTGATGGAAGTTGTAGGAGTTCAAGTTAACTAACTAACTAACTAACTAACCATCGCGCCGCTTCCCCGCAGGGGTAGGCAGAGATAATAGAACGCCACACCACTCTGTCTTTGCAAACATTCTTCGCCTCTTCCACGTTCATGCATCTCCTCATACATACCCGCCGATTGCTACGACTCCTAACCTGACCACTTTCAAGTATTTGGCATACCTGATCGTGCCATGTTTTTCTCGGTCTTCCTCGGCTCCTTTTTCCAATCACATTCGCCTCATAAATTTGTTTTACCGTTCTTTCCTCACTCATTCGTTCTACATGTCCAAACCATCTCAACATACCTTTCTTAAATTTGTCGAAAATGCTTATTTCAGCTTTGTATTCCTTCCTTATTTCACTATTCGAACATCTATCATACATCGTTTTGTCGCACATTCCTCTGAGAGATCTCATTTCGACTGCATTCAGTCTACTTTCATCCTTCTTTTCCCAACTCCATGTTTCACTTTCATACATTGGAGTTAAAAATAAATAAATACATATTGAAAATGTCAATGTGCAATGTGTTTGTTGCAGGAATTGTATGCGCAGGCGCTCAACGTACACGAGCGGGCGGCTGAGCAGGGGCCCCGGCGGGCTCGCGCCCGGCTGGTCCTTCGTGTTCGATCCTGCGGGCCGCTTCTGCTACTACTGGTCCATGGTGGTCTCCATGGCCTTCCTTTACAACTTCTGGGTCATCATCTATAGGTTCGCCTTCCAAGAGATCAACGGTGAGCTCTTCTCCATTACCTTGGGACTGATTTTTTTAAAGCTACCATAGATCTAGGTTCTGATGTACCATGGTGGTCTATATGGCCTTCCACTACAACTTCTTGGTCATCATCTATAGGTTCGCCTTCAAAGAGATCAACGGTGAGCTCTTCTCCAATACCTCGGGACTGATTTATTAAGTCACCTTAAAAACATGTTCTGATGTTCCATGGTGGTCTCCACGGCCTTCCTCTACAACTTCTGGGTCATCATCTATAGGTTCGCCTTTCAAGAGATCAACGATGAGCTGTTCTTCCATTACTTTTGGATTGATTTCTTAAGTGGCCATAGGTCTAGGTTCTGATGTAAGCTTCCTGAAAATTTTAAGGACAATAGCTTGAGGCACATTGCAGGAGCCTAGTGAGGACCTTACATGGTGTTGAGTTGAACTTAAGGACACTCTTTGCAAAGTATAAAGATGTACTCTAAGATACTGCATTAAGTATGTTTTGATATTGATATCGCTCACTCCTTTCAAGAACGTCATAAATAAAAAATCGTCAATTTTCAGTTGTGCATGTTTTCGGAATGCCCAGAAAATGTACTATATCCCAGCAAAAAAGGCATATTTTTAACTTAATATTTACCCGCTACAGGGCAGAAAGTATTGTTTCTACATTTTGAACAAAAGATATTGTTTAATCATTTTTTTAAATAAACCAAATATTTTTAAAATTGAGAAAAAACCTTCAGGTTTTACCTAAAAAGATCTGTTGCACAGTAAAAAGTTCAGTAAGTGGCTTGATATTTATTTTTAATACTTTGTATTATATTTTTAAACTGTAAAAACGTTTTCCTGAAAAACGTTTTTACAGTTTTTTTTTATTTATGACGTTCTTAAAAGGAGTGAGCGATATGTCATCTACTTGTAGAATGAATAACTAAATGTCTACTAATTATTGAATAATAATTTTTAAAAATTAAAAAAAAAATTCTCGTAATTTGTTGAAAATTTACTGAAAAAAATTGCCCGTATCATAACTTCGTTATGAGAATGGAAATTTTCCTCTTTTCCGTGTTAGCGAATTAATAAATGAATGATTAAAATCGTATGCACTAGTGCAGTAAATGCAATTAGTTTTTCTGAATAATTTGTATGATCACATGTTGCACTGATGTTCAAACGTTTTCTAGTCTGATAGGTACTTGCAATTATCATTATATTGAAGCAGATACAGCTTTAATTGCGTATCATTATCATTGACAAATGTCCCGTTTCATGGAATGGAGCTTTATCTGGTGTAGCTATATATAAACACATAAAGTTACTACCGGTTCGTGGAATATTGTGAATGAACAGAATATATAAAAATCTTCTAGTACATAACACGATTTACCCACATCGAAGGTTTGATAGTCCCAAGAATTAACGATAAATATGGAAGTAACACTTCAGTATATCGTTTTATACATTTGTAATTTGTTGCCGACGGAGGTAAGATGTCAAAATAACATGGAACAAAGGCAAAATAAAGGAATGGGTCATGATTTAATTCTATGTAAATTGTAAAATAGCATTTTATTTTAATTTTTTTGCTTTTTTTGTGTGTTAAATTAGATAAAAACAATGAAAAAACGTGTGTAAAAAGAACTCCACCGACAAGACACACAAGGTGGCTTGGTTGGTCTCTGCATTTTTTAAAATATGGTTATAATTTATATATAAATAATAAAAATGTAAAATAATTAATAGAATTTTTAAAACAGTGCCATGCTAAAATAAAACGCGCCAAAATAAAACGCACGTCCCGGTGTTGGGTAGTCACACAATATTAAAATTGCGATTAATCTCCTTAATTTATTCTAAAAGAAGTAGAAAATTAAAATAATTTAGATTAATTTACTGAAAACCTTAAAAATGGCAACGCTCACAGAACAAGCATAGGTCCACTCTTGTCGAAAGCTCAAGAGCCACTAGCTGGCTAGCTAGCCAGAGAACATTGAGCTTTGAGTTCCTCACGCTTACATAGTGCAAGTATGCAAGAGTGAGATGCGAATATAGTGTCGCGGTTCCGTTCACTCTTCACGCGCTGTTTATACACGAATTTGTTTCCGGTATTTATAAAATACCTTCGATGTACCGGATAAATTCTGATTTTTATTGCAATTTATTTTTTTAATCAATGCGTTAATATGTTATGGAGGAATACTTTAAATCATGGCTATGTATTTATTATATGATTTATTGATCCGGCATTAACTTTGTGGAATGACATGATTATTTTATTAAAATTAAACACTTGAATAAACCACTTTAATGAGTTTTATTTTTATTTACGACTAGTTTCGAAAACGACAGATGTTTTCATCTTCTGGTACAAATTAAAGCTGTTTTAATTTGTACCAGAAGACGAAAACATCTGTCGTTTTCGAAACTGGTCGTAAATAAACATAAAACTCATTAAATATTCAAGTGTTTAATTTTAATAAAATATGTATTTCTAATATTTATAGATATATTATGGTTATTAGAAGCAATGTGTACAAGGTACACAACACCAGGAAGGATTAACCATAAATTTGTTTACTTACGATAATATAATCATAAAATTAGATTCACTGGTTTTAGAATGCGAGACATATTTTACTTTATGGTAAAATTTAAATTGATAGAGTTATACCATTAGTAAAATACATAATTCAAATAAATTACAAAAAAACAGTATTGCAAAAGTAGTGGGTACTTATTCACGGTAAAATGTGACAGTTAAACACAAATTATTACACTTTTATCGCACATAAAATGGTGTAAAACATAGATTATCACGCGATGTGTTATCTTGTCTACTTTTCATTGTTACAAAATGACAACCAATCCGATAAAACATGTCATTTGAATTTCGAATTTAATTCTTTGTTTTAAAATGTTCTTCTTCATCTATGTTGAGATAAAAATAATGTAAAAAAATAACTCCTATAATTGGAGATAATCTAGATTTGTGTACAAGTATTTGAACACATTCAAAATGTTGTAAATAAATTAACTAATAAAATTATAAGTTAATATAATAATATAAAATGAATGTTTTCTGACGTGATTTATTTTCCAGGATTCGGACCTCACACACAAAGTTTCTGCTCAATAAAAACTTCATTCATCTCACCAATAGATGTGTCTAGTAAAATTCTAGTGGTGCAAGCACTATGTTTCGAAATTGAACCATATATACATCGCTCACTCCTTTCAACAACGTCGAGATTGTTTTTAAAGTTAAATTAAAATTAAAAATAAATATCAAGCCACTTATTGAACTTTTTACTGTGCAACAGATCTTTTAAGGTAAAACCTGAATGTCTTTTCATTCATTTGAAAAATTTGTAGTTTATTTAAAAAAAATATTAAACAATACATTTTCTTCAAAATGCAAAAACAACACTTTCTGCCCTGTAGCCCCAACACAATGACGCATAGGGCAGTGGTCGACATATTTTTTAGCGAAATATGCATATTACAAGGGTTAAAGAAAATCTTGATAGCCAAATCTGTTTGCAATTCTACAACACCTTAATTAAAAATTTAGATCATTGTCAAATTACGGGTACATTCAATAAACTTGATTTCATATGTCGCTCACTCCTTTCAAGAACGTCATAAATCAAAAAACCTGATTTTCAGCAGAACGTTTTTAAGGTTTAAAAATATAATACAATGTATTAAAAATAAATATCAAGCCACTAATTGAACTATTTTCATTCATTTCAAAAACAGATCCATGCAACAGATCTTTTTAGTTAAAACCTGAATGTTTTTTCTCCATTTGAAAAATATTTAGTTTCTTTAAAAAAATAATTAAACAATACCTTTTCTTCAAAATGTAAAAACAACACTTTCTGCCCTGTAGCGGGTAAATATTAAGTTAAAAATATGCCGCTTTTGCTGATATATATAACATTTTCTAGGCATTCCGAAAGATAAACTAAAAATTTTCAATTGTTGATATATGACATTGTTGAAAGGAGTGAGCGATATATAGAAGTTCGTTGAGATGTCAAAAAATAATACGGTGATAATATAATAATTAGGGTTATTTCTCTTGCTTTCAGGTGAAACGATCATAGTGTGGTTCTGCCTCGACTACCTCTCCGACTTCCTGTACTTCGCGGACATAATATTCCACTTCCGTACGGGCTACCTCGAGGACGGGGTCCTGCAGACGGACTCCGTGAAGCTCAGGAACCACTACATGAACTCTACAACCTTCTACATAGACTGCCTGTGCCTGCTGCCCCTAGACTTCCTCTACCTCTCCATCGGCTTCAACTCTATCTTGCGTTCGTTTCGTCTAGTGAAAATATACAGATTCTGGGCGTTCATGGATAGGACCGAGAGACATACAAACTACCCTAATCTGTTCAGATCGACGAGTTTAATACATTATTTGCTTGTGATTTTCCATTGGAACGGGTGTTTGTATCATATCATATATAAAAACAATGGTTTCGGCAGTAAAAACTGGGTGTATCACGATTCGGAATCAGCCGATGTTGTGAAGCAGTACTTACAGAGTTACTACTGGTGTACGCTGGCCCTAACTACTATTGGTAAGTTTTTAACCATTAATATATTTCAGTATTTTTGGTAAACACATATCGCTCACTCCTTTCAAGAACGTCATCAATCAAAAATCATCAATTTTTAGTAGTGCATGTTTTCGGAATGCCCAAAAAATGTACTATATCCCAGTAAAAGAAGCATATTATTAACTTAATATGTACCCGCTACAGGGCAGAAAGTGTTGTTTTTGCATTTTGAAGAAAAGGTATTGTTTAATTATTTTTTCAAACATACTGAATATTTTTCAAATGGAGAAAAAACCTTCAGGTTTTACCTAAAAAGATCTGTTTCACAGTAAAAAGTTCAATAAGTGGCTTGATATTTATTTTTAATATATTGTATTATATTTTTAAACTTTAAAAACGTTCTCCTGAAAAAACAAGTTTTTTGATTTATGACGTTCTTGAAAGGAGTGAGCGATATGTTGAGATAAGTACCGCGTTATCGGGAAAACTTTCAAGGGGGTTAAGCCTTTTTTAAAAGAAATTTGTATATGTGTTTTTCTTTTTTATAAAAATACTTCAATGTTTTGTTCTTCAATGTTTTTCACAGATACTTTGCGGCACATTTTATAAACTTTATAAAATAAAACAACTTTGTTTTCAACCATACCGTCTTAATTGCCTTTCCTCCACCTTACTATTGAAGTCAGTTAAACCCAGGCATGTACGAATGCTTTATTGAATATTTATTTTGAAATATAAAAATATATTTATGGAATACAAGCTTAAAAATATAAATTACTGTAAAATCAATACTTTTGTTCTGTATCACGATGTTATAATATTTCAACAGTATTAAATTTTAAAATGTTTTAAAATTATGGTTTGGTCCTTCAAAGGGAAAGATTAATTATTTCTATGGTAACACAACACCATTAAAATTAAATTGGGGAGAAAAGCGCCAAGCGAAACGGCGAAACTTTCTTCTTGACGTTGCTCAAAAGGGAAAAGCGCCGAAAGCTGATCTGAAGGGTCTAGTCACGTGTATCGACTGTGAAATTCTCGCTTTTTCAAATACAGTTAGCGGATTTGAACGGACCCCACTTTCGGCCTGTCAAACTCGTGTCATATTGTTTGTGACACCCCTGAAAAATAAATAATGTCATTTCGAAATCGGTCCATACGTTAATTTAACCCAGTGCAGTATTCGGCACACTTATTAGCCGAAGAAACAAATATCCACATTATAACGATTACAAATCTTCTTGAGAACCAAATCTGTTTGCAATTCTTCTTCTTCTTCTTCTTCTAACCCTTTTCCGCACCCAATGGTGCATAGGGCACTTCATCACATAAAAACAGTGTTCTCTTGATCATTAACACATGAAGGAAGGGTGATCATCCGTCCGCTTCAGGTGCCAGCCCAGGGTAATATTAAATAAATATTAGAGTGAAAAAATCACTTTTATTTATTTGACCCCCCCTGGGAATCGAATCCGGGACCTCCGGTACGGTAGTCGACCGTGCTGACCATTATACTAAGGCGACGGGCAATTCCAGTAGTTCTTAATTATAAATTAAGACCTTTTTCAAATTACGAGTACGAGTAAGGCTCTTGCTTCAAAAATATTGAATGCGTAATGTCGAAGAGATTTGTGCCAGAGTCACATACAAGAGGTCAAAAAGCTGCAAATGAAGAAGAATATGGAAGTCTGGGTATTTACAGGATTTACGATCTGTCATAGGCTGGTTAAGTGATCACTTTGAACACGTGTAATATTCGCCATTTCAACCATGATTTACAATTATACTAGGGCTCAAATATTATGTAGTTTATGACTGCCAAAATTTGAGTAGTATGATTGTCAATCATGGGTAGAATGGTGAATTGTTGGGTAATATATCCAAAATAAAACAAGGTTTGTAGGATTGAATTGTACATTTATTTATGTATATGTTAATACGTAACGCGTTTCGTCTTCTTAGGACATTATCAAACACTTGAGTGTTTATATACAACATATACATAAATAAATGTAGAATTCAATCCTACAAACCTTGTTTTATTTTGTATATATTACCCAACATTTCAATATGGAATTCTACTAACAGTCTGCAGTTACAATAAATAAGAAGGGTGAATTTATGTATTAATTTTAAATCAAACACAGATTTTTTGAGTATACTAAGTTGTATTTTATTAACAAAAACACATAAAAAATTATATTGTGACAATTGTTTCGCCTTGTTAGGGCATTATCAAACGAATGTGAAGATCAAATAGACTACGGTCCTTATGTAGCTATACAATTCTAAGTGTCAGTTTGTGTTAAAACAGCACGTGTTAAAACTGTAATACATAAATTTAAATGGAGTTCTACAAATTAAACGCCAAATCAAATAAGAATGGTGAATGTTGCACGTGTGTAAAGTGATCACTTAACCAGCTTATGACGGGTTGTAACCCCTGTAAATGCCCAGACTTCCATGTTCTTCTTCAATCAAACATAAATAAATCTGATGATGTCGGTAACGACGAAACCCGGTCGCTGGTCAAATAAAAATAAAAGTGGAAAAGCTTAAAATATTGGTTTTAATCTAATAATATATTCAATCAAACATTTCTATAAACTCCCTGAAGAAATAAAAAAAATAGATGATATAAAAATACTTATAATAAAAATTTAAGCTCTATATATTTAAAAAATACTATTATATCTTTTATTATATAACATTAAACCACGAGTGTAAGTCCCTCTCCAAGCACAACAGCACAGTCCTTTTTTATGGAGAGACACAGCGAATCGAAATATAAAAGTTCTCCATATGTATAAATGATTCAAATGTATTATGTTATAAATAAAAATGTAAATATATTAAATGAATAAGAAAAAAATAAAAAATGTATGTTGAGACATGTGGAGACACTCAGATTTGTGAACAAGTAATTGGACACACTCAAAATTTTGTGAAGGAAAATTTTATATGCGTTTTTTTGTCTTATAATTCTGTTTTATCGAACGTGCTTTATATTTCGTTACAAAAATGGCAACACTATCGTACCGCGAGACTGTAATACGTCAATAAAGTAAACAAGACAACGGAGAAATCCCGCCAATCAAACATTATTTATCATTTTTATCTGTGGAAAGAAGTGATAATAGGACGCCATCTCTGGCAGAGGAGTCAAAAGTCGTTTTTGAATATAGCAAAATAAGTTGAAAAGGATGAAGTTTAATGCCTCGGAAACTTGGTCGTTAAGGAAATTGCGCGGAAAGTCGTTATTTGAATCAAATATAATCGCGTCAAGAATGGAAAAATCCGACAGAAAATTTTGAATTTTTATATGCAATATCTAACGGGCCGTATTTTTTTTAATTCATTTTTGAGTCCGGTCATTGTTTCTTAGTGCCTAGCGTCATAGAATAGCATCTGTAATAAAAAATTAAATTTATAGTTTTATATTATTTTTAGACCTCTCATCTCATCTCATCTCATCTCATCTCAAGATGAAGGAGAATATGGAAGTTTGGGCAAAGTCTGGGGACGACCGTCATAGGCTGTATATGTATATATATATATTTTTTTAAACTCTTATCCGCACCCCAATGGTGCATAGGGCACTGTGTCTTATAAACGCAGTGTTATCATGATCGTTTTACACATGAAGGAAAGGTGATCAGCCCTCCGCTTCAGGTACCAGTCCATGGTAATATTGAATAAATATTACAGTGAAAAAATTACTTATATTTATTTTTATCCCCCTTGGGAATCGAACCCGGGACCTCCAGAACGGTAGCCGAGCGTGCTGACCATTACACTACGGAGGCGGACAATGAATGTAGGCGGATATGTATATAGGCTGTATATATGATCAGTTCTATATATTATATGATCCAATATCAAAACATTGTTCTTTAAATTATTATTTAATATGGTAACAAAACTTTCTTTATAATTTAATTCCATTTTCTAGACATGTCTACTTTTACGATCTCAAAATTAATAGCGCAGCTCTCTTCAATCAAGAGACTAAGTTCTTGTGCTTGGAGAGGGACTTCCATATTACATATTTATCGTTTATGTTTGTTATTAACATAATTTTTTTTTCTTGGATTAACATATAATGTCATTTTAATTTTTATGTCATTTTTTATATCTGTAGTTGATTGAACTTTTCTTACAGATTGAACAGTTATGATTTATATTCGAAGCACTAACTTTGTGATTTTCTATTTTAATAATTAAAATATAATTTTGTTTTAAAATCACTATAAATATTTCATTTTAACTTAATTTCAATGTCTACCGATTTCGAAGGTAACCGCTTCTTTATCAAGACTAATTAATACTAAAACACTTTCTATTTAACAAAATTCAAAATGTTTTAACGGTTAGGGAAAGGAGCTTGGGTAGATCTCAAGTTGCTTTATTATTTTTGTGTTGATTGGCAGTCATAGTCAAAAGGGATCAGGGATGATGAGTGATTGGAAACATATTTAATAACGGACTTTTAGATAAATCATTTACTTGTGTATTTATTATAATGATTAAAGAAAACACTTGTTTTATACCACTTGAGTTTTATTAAAGACTACATGTTTCGGAAGTTAAACTTCCATCATTCAGGTCTGTATATAAATTAAAATATAAAATATAAAATTGTTCTATAAATAAGGAGAGGAGAAAGTTAGGAAAGTTTTCTTTAATCATTGTAACATGTCTTACCACAAAGTCAATGCCGAAACAATAAATAAAATATGTGTATTTATTAGTTTAAATTATTGTTAATTGCCTTTTTAATTTATCAACCGGGAGAAGACATTACGACGTTTTAGATGCCTATCGCTTAGTTAAATTTGTTACCGCTAGACGGAGCATCCTCGTTTCATTTCTTATTAGTCAACTTTGAAAAGAATGACAATCAATCAAATACTAAAGTGCCGGAAGCCATTGCAACTGAGCCCGCGTAGTAATAATAATTATTAAAAGCTTGCAAACAAAAAGCCTCTTCCCAATTAAAAGTTCCCTGAAATTTTGGCAATTAACTCATTATAATATATGGCGGTAAGCTTTTTAAATTAAGTCGAGTCAAAGCGGCTAAAAAAGGGGTACACAACCATTTTCAACAAAAAAAATAACATTTATTATTATTTTGTCCGCCTCCGTAGTGTAATGGTCAGCACGCTCGGCTACCGTTCTGTAGGTCCCGGGTTCGGTTCCCAAGGGGGGTAAAATAAATATAAGTGATTTTTTCACTGTAATATTAATTCAATATTACCCTGGACTGGTATATGAAGCGGAGGGCTGATCACCTTTCCTTCATGCGTAAACGATTAAGATAACACTGCGTTTATATGACGCAGTACCCTATGCACCATTGGGGTGCGGATAAGGGTTTTATTATATTATAACTATTATTATTTACAACATTTTGAGTGTGTCCAAATACTTGTTCACAAAATCTGGATTATCTTCAATTACAGGAATCATTTTCATATTATTTTTTAACATCTCATCAAAGATGAAGAAGAATATGGAAGTAAAGTGTAAAACGATCACTTAAACCAGCCTATGACGGTCGTCAGCCCCGTAAATGCCCAGACTTCCATATTCTTCTTCATCTTTGATGAGATGTCAAAAAAAACAATTATTATTATTTATATCGTGGCCTGGATAATTAACCTTTATATTAATATAGGTAAATGTAAATTACACTTTATTTATGGATTTTTCTTTCTATTGTCAGATATTGAGGGGATTATTTTAAATTGATGAAAGCTATATACTTCACAAATTCTCATCTGAGGACGCGACCGTCCAACCAAAATTCGAAAACCATCAAAATTATAACTAATATATTAATGAAATCCAACAACAGTGTATATGTACATCTTTTAACAACAAAAAAAACAATTTGGATGGTCAGTAATGGGCAGAACGGTGAACGTTACATGAGTGTATTAAGTGATCACTAAAGCCAGCATGTAGGTCGTTAGCCCTAGGATGCTCAGATTACCATATTCTTTCGGATATAGACCTAGACCTTAGACATAGACCTTCGTCTCAATTGGTTTTGTAGACACCTACAGCATCGAACAGATTAATTGAAACAAAACTTTTTTCGTTGTATTTTCGTAAAAAGTTTTGTAAAATCTTTTGTTTACAAGTTATATCACAAATTAATGTTTAATAATATCTCATTTGGGTTCAATCAAACATTTTACTCTTCTTGGCAACTATTATATGAGGTTTTGGTACGTGGATGCCATGATTTCGTCTCGAATCCATACCTGAATTGTGGACAAAATAAGCTTTTCCACCGTAGTGCAATTTCGGAGAGCGGATAGATTTTAATAAGGTTTTTGTCTGGCAAAATTCTTGACCAGTTCAACACAGTTCATTGTTTTTGTGTGAAAAATTTCATATTTTTTTTAGATTTGTGGCAGGGGGTTAAATCCTGCTGAAATATTCCATTACCATTTGACCTTCGTTTTTGTACCTCTGGTAGTATCTTTTCCAGTAGAATTATGTGATACTTCTCGCTACTCATCATCTCAGTAACTGAAAGAAGCAGCTCTGGTCCATACGAGGAACACCCCCAAAAAATTTTTTTAGAGGGTATTGAAAATACGGAAAAAAAGTTTTGTTTCAATTTATCTGTTCGATACTGTATAACATATTATTATTTTTATTAGTATATCTTCTACATTTTCCTTCTCATACAGCAGTTTTGTCTTTCACTCACATAACCTAGATGCCAATAAACACATTCATCTTTTTATCCATGAATCTGTACCCTAACTAGAAAAAACAAACAAACCATCGCGCTACTTCACTGCAAGGATAGGCAGAGTAACAATAATGCAACACCACTCTGTCTTTGCAAGCAATCTTAGCCTCTTGCACATTCATATATCTTCTCATACATAACCGCTGATTTTTCCAACTCCTGGCCTGACCACACCAAAGTATAATATTTGAAATATGGACTTGATCATGCCAAGTTTGCCTCGGTTTTCCTCTGATCAATATCAGGACCCTATATTCATATAAACACTACCGAGTCAATACCACGATGACCTTTGCATGCAATGACAGTCATGACTCGGGTGTGATTAGAGCCCAGAATTAAAAAAATATTAATACAAGAGATTTATTTAATGATAAATATTTTATGTACAATGGTTTGCTACCCCTGTTTTTTCCTTAATTAGCGGTTTTCGGTACGTAAACAGAACATAAAAACCATCTCACTTTGAATTTTTTATGTACCAAAGGAAATTTGTTGACGACCTTTAATGTAGTAAAAAAAATAAATTTGGATTTTAAATTATAGACGAGACCCATTTCTTAAATAAATAATTATATTGCAACTTATGCTTTATTGAAACTCACTCCGAATTTTTTGAGGAAATAGAGTTAGAAAAAACATATTAATTTTTCCATACGCTATCATCTGAAGAGTGAACGATCTAAGTATCAATAGTATTGTTTTTTTTTTTGGTTTTTATGATTAAAACAATGAATGAATGAACCATTTAAAAAATTTACAACATTCTGTGTGTGTCCAAATACTTGTTCACAAATCTGAATTATCTCCATTTAAAGGAGTTATTTTTCATGTTATTTTTTGACATCTCATCAACGATGAAGAAGAATATGGAAGTCTGGGCATTTGCGGGTTTGACGACCGTCAAAAGCTGGTTTAAGTGATCACTTTACGCACGTGTAACATTCACCAATTTTACCCATTAGTGACAACCAACGCCTCCGTTGTGTAATGGTCAGCACGCTCGGCTACCGTTCTGGAAGTCCCGGGTTCGATTCCCAGGGGGGGTCAAATAAATATTTTATCACTATAATAAGAGATGCGTTTATATGACGCAGTGCCCTATGCACGTATTTGGACACACTGAAAATGTTGTAAATTGAGATACAAACCACAACAGGTATCGCTTATTGCTCTGAAAAAGATTTCGACTAATAAGCTAGTATATAATCAATACAGCATATTTAAATTAATAATAATAAAATAAATTTAGCTATATAATTAATACAGCATATTTAAATCAATACAACACCAAAAAACAGTGTCCATAATTTGTACACTTGTACATTTGTACACAAAATAATCGTTACTTGCAAAAAATTGGGAGATGCCAATAATCGGAGGTATCACCCTATTACATGCTTTGCTATGTTCATTATTAAGCCTAAAATATAAGTCCAAATATTGACCGTCTCGAAAGTAAAATAAAAGACTCTTTCTGAAATATTTTACATCCGGTAGAATGAAATGTTTCCCGAGAAAATAACTCTCATAATTCCCGTTTCAAACTTTAATCTTAATTGAATTTCCTGGATCCAAGATGGCCCCAGACCGCGGACAGAAGATGCAGTAATTAACCGTGAATTAGGAGAATATCTCGTCGTCTTGCATTTGAGGAGCCGAGATCTTTTTCAGAGCAATTAGCGATACCTGCTGTGGGTTAAATTTCAAATTCTCTGCTAAAAAAACAAGAAAATTCTTATTCAATTTCGACAAGAAAAGTCGTTCTCAAATTTGAGAGAGAAAAAGCGTTAAGCTTCAGAGAGCTGTATGGTGAAAATCGTCGAGTAAAGAGATGAAGAAGATATTTTATTTTTTTAACTTTTCAACATGGATAAAGAAGAATATGGAAGTCTGGGTATTTACTGGGTGAAAGAACTATCATAGTTTGGTAAGTGATCACTTTATACACGTGTAACATTTATCATTTCAACCGTACTACTCAAGTTCTTGGTATTTCTAGAAATATTCATCAATCTCGAAACAAAGTGTTAAATTCACCAGAACTTCACTAGAGACATCTTTGGTGAAATGAGTGAACATACTAGTACATGATATACCATTACGAATTAATTAATGAAAGTACTTATTGAATAATGGGTAAACTTCGGAACAGTCTAAAGGACATGAAAGAGTTGTATTATTTTTTGACATCTCAACATAGATGAAGATCACACCAATTGATGTCTCTAGTTAAGTTCCAGTGAATTTAAACACTATGTTTCGAGTTTGATCAATATATCTATAAGTTCCAAGAATTTGAGTAGTTTGATTGTCAATTATGGGTAGAATTGGTGAATGATACACGTGAGTAAAGTGATCACTTTAACCAGCTTATGACGGTCGTAAGCCTCGTAAATGCCAAGATTTTCATATTCTTCTTCATCTATGTTGAGATGTCATTTTTTTTTACGTAGATTACCAAACCAAAATGCAAATTTGTAACTACATGCTTCACTGCCTTACATTAAGGCTAGAACCAGGGCTTGTTTATGTATAATTACAATAAAATAAAACTTCCTTGCGTGTAACTTCACATGTCGCTCACTCCGTTCAACAACGTCATATATCAAAAATCAACAATTTTTAATTTTGCGTGTTTTCAGAATGTCCAGAAAATGTACTATATCCTAACAAAAGCGGCATATTTAAAACTTTATATTTACCCGCTACAGGCCAGAAAGTGTTGTTTTTGCATTTTGAAGAAAATGTATTGTTTTATATTTAAATATTTTTTAAATGAAGTTTTACCTAAAAAGATCTGTTGCACAGTAAAAAGTTAAATAAGTGGCTTGATATTAATTTTTAATACATTTAATTATATTTTTAAACTTTAAAAACGATCTCATGAAAAAAAATGATATGTGACGTTGTTGAAAGGAGTGAGCGATATGTAAAAAAAACATACATGTAACCGCTCGTTTGATCCATATTTGAGTAAAACCAGCAGACAATGCAGCCATTTCAATTTCCTTTGTGTAAACAATGCTCTTCTTGTGAGTTTGAATCGATACGAGGTGCAATCGAAATCCCGTATCTACACTATGCAAATGAAATAATAAAACTTATTTTAAGAAATGCATTCACAATCGTAAAAAGTCTGGATAGCGTTCAAACGATATTTAAATTTTATATATTTGTACTCATAAAAAGAGAAATATTTGTTCCAAAATGTAATTTTTTTCTTTTGTTATTTATAAAAAAAGGCATCTAGCATCCAACAATGAAAATCTCACTAATAATGAAGTTTAAGTTTATTTCTTTATTTTATATTTTTTTATTTTGCCATTATTAGGTACTTTATTTTTTCGATGTTGTAATGCTAATACCCCCCCTCCGTAGTGTAATGGTCAGCAAGCTCAGCTACCGCACTGGTGGTCCCGGGTTCGATTCCTGGGGAGGGTCAAATAAATGTAAGTGATTTTTTCACTCTTATATTTATCCAATATTTCCTTGGACTGTTACCGGAAGCGGAGGGCTGATCACCTTTCCTTCGTGTGTTAACGATCAAGATAATACTGCGTTTATATGATGCAGTGCCCTATGCATCATTGGAGTACGGATATGGGTTTGAATTGAATGAAGTTTATTAAACAAGGATGAACATATTGGACAAGGAATTATACATCAGCCTGAAGTATTGAAATAATTCCTGCTCTATAGTTAGCAAGTGACACGTTCCAGATATCGGACCTAGATCCAGATAAAAATCCTTGCATGGATATTCTTCTTCATCTATGTTGAGACGTCAAAATGTGATAATATTGATAAATATTAATTTATTAAATGGCTAAAGCCTTTAACATAATACGTATATACACTAATGAATACACTAATAGAGAAACAAAAAGTCTTAAACATGAAATAATAATAAAATAACAAATGGTAAGCACTGGCAAATACACGTCTCCTTCACACACTATCAGCGAGCAGCAAGAGAGAGTGAAACACAACGTTTAAATTTATCCATTATAACATGGAGAAGAAATGCTGAGAAAGTCCAGACTTCAAGGTCGATAACAATATATTAAATAAATCTATACTTTCAAAAGCATTGGCTAACATGTTTCATTTACTTTCCAACCCTGTCTCCATATGTCGGTACCTACCCTCCGTTGTCGATTTCATTCCGAATTCACGCGAGCGTACGAATTTGATTGTGACGTACACACTCGAAAATGTACAAACGATGTGTCTCCATATTGCTAGTGTATTTTTATTTATCTTCCGCTGGTGCCAATCATTCGCAACTTTACACGTGTCCTGTGTCATCCGTTCATCCCCTACACCCGAGACGATTTTTATCCCAACATTTCGAGAGTTTCTATATAGAAAAAAAGTACCAACTATGTAAATTTTCCAACATTTTAATTGTTTTCAAATACTTGTTCACAAAACTGGATTATCTCCAATTATAGGAGTTATTGCACGAAAAAGACTTGGCACGATCAGATCGATCAGAACCTAAAATCTGGCGGTGCCAAAAGTCTGCGTAATCGGAGGCCATGTATGACTAGATGTATGGATGTGAAGGAGGCGAGGAGTGTATGTCAGGACAGAAGAGTGTGGCGTTCCACCCTCTCTGCCTACCCCTGCGGGGAAACGGCGTGATGGTAGTACTATAGGAGTTAATTTTTTACATTTCATCAAAGATGAAGAAGAATATGGAAGTCCATTTTAATTTATGTATTAATTGTCAAATTAAATTAAATTAAATCAAACATAGATTTTTTGAGTCTACCAAGATGTAAAAAAAAAACATACAAAAAATAATATTATGGCAACTGTTTCGCCTAGTTATGGCATTTTCAAACGAATGTGAAGATTAAACGGACTGACGGTCCTTAAATATAGGCATTCACTTTGTGGTAAAACATGATAAAATTTTTAAAGAAAAACACTTGTTTTTAAATTTAGTTATATTTATTTTATTTTAACTACTAGTTTCGGAAGCTTTTTTCCGATTACATTCGCCTCATAAATTTGTTTTACCGTTCTTTCCTCGCTCATTCGTTCTACATGTCCAAACCATCTCAACACACCTTTCTTTATTTTATCGATAATGCTTGGTAAAGTTCAATTATTGATTATAAAACGGTGTCATTGTTTAATGTGCCGGCGCGAATGTAAATCCCATTCCCTCGTAGGATGAGCAATGGTAACTGCCCATTTAGATATTCAATAAATTATGCAAAATGCGCGTTTTCACACGGTTCATTAGGCAACAAACACGGGATAGAATTATGAAAACTATATCGATATTGGTAAGTTTCGATTGGGTAATTTATTTATTTATTTATTCACACAAACGCCCAGAGGGCTTTTACAAGTGAAAATTCAAATTACAAAAAAATATAGAGTTGTTATTGCTTACAAAACATAAGTATAAGTTACAAAAATAAATAGAGTTTTTATAAGTTTAAGACATGAACATGCAGATACATAAAATAACAAGAAAGTATGATCTATTTCTTGAATGTTTTTCGCCACTTTGTGGCACATTTTTTAACCACTTTGGCACATTTTATAAACTTTATAAAATAAAACAACTTTGTTTTAACCACTTTTTTATTGGTACACTTTATCTAACCGGTTTCGACAAGAACCTTGTCATCATGTTTATGTACTAAATTCTAAAACATTAAAATACTAAGTCGGATGGTAAAATTCCATGTAGTGCGCAAACGCCCTACCTATTTCGTAGAATCTCAGATCTCAGTTTCTCAGATCGTACCGTCTAGAACAGTGATTCCCAAAGTGGTCTATATCGACTCCCAGGGGTCTATGACAACTTGCAAGGGGTCTATGTTTTAATTTGAATTTAAAATATAAATGTATAAAACCTAACATGTGTGGTTCAAAGTGAGTAACACTACATATACCGGCTGTCAAAAATACATTTGAAGTTAATGAATTGGATAAAAATCAATATCAGGTAAGGCAAGGGGTCTACGAGATAAAAGAGTTTGGGAACCTCTGGTCTAGAATCTAGAAGGTTCACACATTGTTTTAACAAAAGTATAGCGAGTTTTATGAGAGATATTAGAGTTTTCTTAGCCTGCGATATTTATTGTTGCCATTACGCAAAAAGCGTCAGTAAATTTGAAGACCACTGGGTACACTGAGTGCTCCTGCAATTGCAAGGAACACGAAAAACATACCATGTCTGTTCATAAATGAAAATTCTCGTTGCATTTTTCAATTTTTACTTCTGGCGGGCAATATGTCTAGCACGTCTGCTTCGTTTCCCGCGTTTTTAATGCCGGCCATTTTGTTTTCTCCTATTTGCCGCCGTTTCGTGAGCGAAGTGTGTTTCTGCAGTTTTCCAGTCGTTAAAATTACTCGTTTCTGAGAAAAACTCACTCGATGAAACTCCGCTTTCTGCTTGGCTTAAATTCAAATTACCAAGACTCCTTATTCATCGAATTAAAAGCATTTTTACATATTAAATGAAACTGGTCTTCGTTTAGATAATCTATGTAGAAAAATTAGAAATAAGTAAAGCAGTTAATAAAGACGCATCCATAATAATTAACCAATGAAATACTACCATTGTTATTCCTTTTTGTTCTTTCTCTTTCTAACTAACTAACTAACTAACCATCAAGCCGCTTCTCCGCAGGGGTAGGCAGAGAGAATAGAGCGCCACACCACTCTGTCCTTGCAAACTTTCTTCGCCTCTTTCACGTTCATGCATCTCCTCATACATACCCGCCGATTGTTACGACTCCTAACCTGACCACTTTCAAGTATTTGGCATACCTGATCGTGCCATGTTTTTCTCGGTCTTCCTCTGCTTCTTTTCCCGCTAACATTCGCCTCATAAATTAATTTTACCGTTCTTTCCTCACTCATTCGTTCTACATGTCCAAACCATCTCAACACACCTTTCTTAATTTTATCGATAATGCTTATCTCAGCTTTGCATTCCTTCCTTATTTCACTATTCGCACATCTATCATACATCGTTTTGTCACACATTCTTCTGAGAGATCGCATTTCGACTGCATTCAGTCTACTTTCATCCTTCTTTTGCCAACTCCATGTTTCACTTCCATACATCAGAGTTGGAACCAGGACTCCGTTGTGCACTGCCAGTTTAGCTTCCGCTGATAGGTTTTTATTTGCTTTAACTGAAACTATAACTTTCTCTTTCTTCCAAAGAATAATAAAAATAATAATTTAAGTCTTTTGGTGGCGCAAAACTAATCATCCAATTTTGTTTTTTAATTTTTTTTTTTTGAGTAATGGTAATCTTTATTTGGATCGTTACAACTTTTTTGTTAAGTTGAAAAGATTATAATTTATATTAGAAGCACTAATTTTTGCTTTTCCATTTCACAATTAAAATACAGCTATGTTTTAAAATCACTATAATTTTTTGTAGTGATTTTAAAACATATTGTAATTGTAACTTAATAATAATGTCTACCGGTTTACTAAAGAAGCGGTTAGCTTCGAAACCGGTAGACATTATAATTAAGTTATAATAAAATATTTATTGTGATTATAAAACAAAGTTATATTTTAATTATAGAAAAGATTTTATCCGTCAAGTGACTGCCGTCAGTGTTGATACACATTTCGCGCACTCCTTTCAACAGCGTCATATATCAAAAAACGTGATTTTTCAGGAGATCGTTTTTAAGGTTAAAAAATATAATACAATGAATTAAAAGAAAACATATCAAGCCACTTATTGAACTTTTTACTGTACAACAGATCTTTTTAGGTAAAACCCGAATGTTTTTTCTCCATTTGAAATATATTAAGTTTATTCACAAAAATAATTAAACAATACATTTTCATCAAAATGCAAAAACAAGACTTGCTACCTTGTTGCGGGTAAATATTAAGTTAAAAATATGCCACTTTTGCTAGGATATTCTGGATTTTCTGGGCATTCCGGAAATATGTACTACTAAAAATTGACGATTTTTGATATATCGTGCACTCCTTTCAAGAACGTCATAAATCAAAAAAACTTGATTATTCAGGAAAATGTTTTTTAAGTTTAAAAATATAATAAAAATATACATTATATTTATAAATATATACTGCACAACAGATCTTTTTAGGTAAAACCCGAATGTTTTTTCTCCATTTGAAATATATTAAGTTTATTCACAAAAATAATTAAACAATACCTTTTCTTCAAAATGCGAAAACAACACTTTCTGCCCTGTGGCGGGGAAATATCATGTTTAAAATATGCCACTTTTGCTGGGATATATATAGTACGTTTTCTGGGCATTCCGGAAACATGCACTACTGAAAATTGACGATTTTTGATATATGACGTTGTTGAGTAAGCGATTTGACCCCTTTTTATCAATCTGTTTGTATCTTCCGATATGGTGATTAATTCTGCGCCTCTGTATTAATAGAAGATCGTAATCATTTTATTTAACTCTACAATTGACCTGATTATGGAATTTTTATTCCAAAATCGGTAGTAATTAATTAGTTGTGTTTAAGTGGTATTACACAAAGTGAACGATGAATGATAAGGAGAGTGTTATATTACCATACTACTAAGTCAACAATGCTCAATGCGTCAACAAAATACGTAATCGGTAGCGTTGAGTGTAGACAATATAATAAGCGATATCTCGACATGGATGAAGGGACATATGGAAGTCGGGGGATTTTCATGGCTTACGACCTGTCATAAGTTGGTTTAAGTGATCAATTGATAAAGTGATTTGTAAACAATGATTCGGACACACTCAGAATATTGTGAATATAATGCTATTCAAACGTTTTTTTATACATATAACATGTGACCAGTTATTCAATCACAATATTTTGAGCGTGTCCTAATCTTTGTTCCCAAATCTGGATTTGTGTCCATGTAGGATTTTTAGGAATTTTAGGACCTGTTGAAATTTTATTGATATAAATAAAAATAAAAAAAATTTAAATAACTACTTAGTGCACAATCCCAGACACTCGAAATATTTATATTAATATAAATAATCATAATAATATCAATTTAAATATTTCCTAAGTAGAGATAAACCAAAAATTTGGAACAATGAGTTGGACACACCCAGAATATGTGAAATATGATTTGGACACACCCAGTATTTGTGAACAATGATTTGGACACACAAATAATATGTGAACAATTATTCGGACACACCCATAATGTGTGAACAATGATTTGTACACATCCAGAATTTGTGAACAATGATTTGGACACATCCAGAATTTGCGAACAATGATTTGGACACACCTAGAATTTGTGAACAATGATTTGGACAAAAACAGAATATTTTGAACACAATTTAATTTAACTATTTGTAAACATATTGGGTACATTATGCGAATATTAGACCAGCAACTCGCGCCATTTGTATCACCGAAGTCGGAGAAGCAATTATCAAAGTTTGTAGGTAGTTATGAATAACATTGCTCGGTAATAACATAACACAGGGCCGGCATTAGTAGAACTGTTAACAGACGTACTGCAGTAGTATTCCTGTTCCAGGGCCGTCGGGACATTACAATATTTCAAATTGCCTGTCGTATTTTATACGAGCCAACTAAGGAATAACGGGTCCACCATAACAATACTAAAATAATTATACGGTGTAACAACATCTAGACGAGTGTGCGGCAAGACGATGTATGATAGATGCTCGAATGGTGGTGATATAAGGAAAGAACGCAAGTCTGTATATATATATATATATATATATATATATATATATATATATATATATATATATATATATATATATATATATATAAAACCCTTATCCGCACCCCAATGGTGCATAGGGAACTGCTTCATATGAACACAGTGTTATTTTGATTGTTTACACACGAAGGAAAGGTGATCAGCCCTCCGCTTCAGGTACCAGTCCAGGGTAATATTGAATAAATATTACAGTGAAAAAAATCACTTATATTTATTTGACCCCCCTGGGAATCGAACCCGGGACCTCCAGAACGGTAGCCGAGCGTGCTGACCATTACACTAAGGAGGCGGACGGATATATGTAAGAAAGTATTATATTTGATAATTTTTTATTATTATTTTTTATTGGAAAACTAATAGAACAGGCGTTCCATCCTCCCTGCCTACCCCTTCGGAGAAACGGCATGATTTTATTAAAATTTTTATTGGAATATCAACAGAATATTTAAAAAAAATAGATAACATAATAAAATTTAAAAAATGATATACCAATTAGAGGTTTTCACTTAAGTAATCTAAAAATAAAAATAAACTGTCATGTAAGTAGGTACATAAAAGTATAAGTAACTATATAATAAACTCACATTACATGTTTTTATCAAAAAATAGAAATTTTCTTTGTCAACTAGTCAAATAGACTTCAACAATATTGCTCTTAAACGTATTAAAAGAAACATTATTGATGTCCATTTCATTAAGCATTACATTGCACATATCGCAGGCTCGATTTAAAAATTTATTTCGATAGGCATATTAGGGATTTTAAATAAATTTTCGTTTCTGGTCAGTGCTCCCGAGACTCTAAAATTGTAAAGATTTGTCGATGTTAGAAAACGAGCATGTATTTATTTTTTTATTTTTTTATTATTTATTTCTTCAGTTAGCTTATATTAAAACTAATATAAACTATTATATACATTTACATCATCTTTATATATTTACATTTCCTTACAGTAACTTAGACATTTATTTTTAAATTCTTTCAGACACTTTTCATTCTTCATACATTCAGGCATCTCATCATACATTTTTAAACCCTTATACATCAAGCAATTTTGCGACTCAGCTCTTTTCAACAATGGTAGTCTTATTTTATCCTTTTGTCTTGTAGCATATTCATGACAATTTTTGTTTAAGACAACTTTATCCTTAAAATATTTTTCCTTAATATATTGGTACACGTATGTATGTATGGCAAAAGAGAGACGAACGCAGATTGAATGCAGTCGAAATGGCATCGGTCAGACAAATGTGCGGCAAAACAATGTTTTATAGATGTTTGAATAGTTAAATAAGAAATGGATGCAAGGCTAAGATAAGCATTACCGATACATTTAAGAAAGATGTGTCGAGATGGTTTGGGCATGTGAATTAAATGCGTGATGAAAGATTAGTAAAAAAAATGAGGCTTCTGTGGTTGGTATAAAGCAAAAGAAGACCGCGGAAGACTTGGCGATATTTCAAATACTTGAAAGTGTTTAGGTCAGAAGTCGAAATATTTGGTGTATTTGTGTGAGGAAATACAATTACAATTGGTTTGGCGTTTTATTCCTCTGCATAGATCTCTTTCTCCCTTTCTCTACGTTATATCTTTTTTCTCTCATGTAACGAAATGTGCCTAGTAAACGTGACGCGTCCTCCAAATTTCACACTCAATTCTTATCCAATTATCGAGTATCGAATTGCAGCTAAGAAGTTTTAACGTGGATTGGACATGACGATATAATACGTCGTCAAAAATAATATTTCTTACATAATATAATATTAATTTCGATATTTTTTTGTTGAATCCAAACTGTAATTCCTATTAATCAATATGGATGAGATAGGAATATTGAAGCCATGGGCATTTCCAGAGAATTTCATCTTTTTCTCTCTCGTGTAACGAAATGTGCCAACTAAACGTGACGTATCCTTGAAAATTCACTCTCAATTCTCATCCAATTATCGAATCGTTGCATACACAATTAAACTTCAAAAAAGAAATATTGTATATATAGAGAACAAGTTCCGAATATCATCCCAACCGGATATCCAAATATCTACTGGATATCCAAATATCAAATATCTACCTGGAAGTTCTTCAAACCCTTTTCCGAACCCCACCCCAATGGTGCATAGGGCACTGTATCACATAAACGTAGTGCTATCTTGATCGTTAACTCGTGAAGGAAATGTGTAAAAAATGTAAAGAAACGGTGGTTTTCTGATATTTGGAAACATCGTGTAGCTGCAAGTACGGCGTGAATTATCCATTTTAAGTATTCGCAGCACGGTATTAATTTTACTTAACGAATTATATAGCTCAGAGGGTGTTCAAACGGGAGTTAATGCACTGAACGAGCGACTTACCCTTACACCTAGGGGTGGAACCATTCATCCCCACCCATTTGCCTTCCTTAATAATAAAGTTTTGGCAACTGGTCGATACATTGACGACAATACCTGTATTTTAATGACAAAACTCGAAATACAAACTTGACGGTAGCGTTGGAAAAATATAAATATATATTTTTTAATTTTAAGTATGTGTTTATATAATAAGTAGGTGAATTTATGTGTGGGTGTATATATATATATATACATATATATATATATATATATATATATATATATATATATATATATATATATATATATATATATATACGTAAGCGTGTTAAGCTACCGTGTTGGAGGTCCCGGGTTCGATTTGCAGTAGAAGGGTCAAATAAATTTAAGTGATTTTTTCACTCTAATATTTATGTAATATTCCCCTGGACTGGTGCCGGAAGCGGAGGGCTGATCGCCCTTCCTTCATGTGTCAACGAACAAGATAACACTGCGCTTACATGATGCAATGTCCTATGCACCATTGGGTGCGGATGAGGGTTTGAAGAAGAAGAAGAATGTGAGATATTAAGTTTTATTGGGTCTTCCCGCAATTTAAAAAAGGCCTTAAATTATATACTTAAGGTATACCTACTAGAATTGCAAACACATTTGGTCCTCAATAATTTTTTAAATCATTTTAATGTGCCTATTTGGCTCTTTGTCTTATATATTTGCTGATCACTGGTTGTTTAATGCGTTGTTCCACAAAGTGTGTGCCGCGGCACACTGGTGTACCGCGGTGATAAGTTGGGGTGCCGCTGAAAAAAGTCTAGTTTTGTGAAAATAACACAATTGCTCCAAATCTTGATTGCCTGTGCTCAGTTAAGTGGGCTCAAATTTCGCATTAAACATAATAAATAATTAATAAAACCCTTATCCGTACCCCAACGGTGCATAGGGCACTGCGTCATATAAACGCAGTGTTACACATGAAGGAAAGGTGATCAGCCCTCCGCTTCAGGTACCAGTCCAGGGTTATATTGAATAAATCACTTATATTTATTTTAACCCCCTGTGGAATCGAACCCGGGACCTCCAGAACGGTAGCCGAGCGTGCTGACCATTACACTACGGAGGCAGACATTAAACATTTAACATAATATGTTAAATATGTTACCATAATATGGTAAATATGCACCTGTGAAATTTCTTAATTTGGTAGGTGTACCTTGAATATAAAAAGTTTACGGAACGCTTATTTAATAGACTTAGCCTAAGTCCATTAAATAACCACACAACCGTTTGACGTCATGTTTGGATAACAATTAATTAGAAAAGTTCCACCTTTCGACCATTTAGATTTCAATTAAAATCTCTCGGCAGTGTCGATAATAAAGGACTCGAGCTGGAAACAAATCACGAATAAATTGCTTTTAAATTATAAGGATTAACTTTAATACCTTTCGCTGGCAAGGGTGCTGTCAAAAAAACTTCTCAGGACCAGTTTCTGGTGTTGATTTGCCGATAATTAAAATCGGTGACTACCCTCATACATTATACATACATCGCTTACTCCTTTCAAGAACGTCATTAATAAAAAAACTTGATTTTTTAGGAGGTCATTTTAAATGTTTAAAAATATAATACAATGTATTAAAAATAAATATCAAGCCACTTATTGAACTTTTTACCGTGCAACAGATCTTTTAAGGTAAAACCAGTAGGTTTTTTTTCCATTTGAAAAATATTTAGTTTATTTAAAAAAATAATTAAACAATACCTTTTCTTCAAAATGCAAAAACAACATTTTCTACCCTGTAGCGGGTAAATATTATGTTAAAAATATGCCTCTTTGCTGGGATATAGTACATTTACTGGGCATTCTTGAGTTTTTGTAAAAAATGCACTTGGTCACTTTCTCCTGTATGACTACAATATTATTAATTATACTTATATATTCACATATAAAATTTTAGATCAATTGTAAAACCTTTATTTTCAGGAGATCTTCCTCGCCCGAGAAGCAAAGGAGAGTATCTTTTCGTGATAGCCCAATTGCTATTTGGGCTGATGCTGTTTGCTACAGTCCTGGGACACGTGGCCAACATCGTCACATCGGTCAGCACGGCTAGAAAAGAATTTCAAGGTATGTATGGTCTTTTATGTCAAATCTGATGCGAGCGTCGAATGTTAGGGATCTGGGCATTTGTGAGGACCCTGACATTTCACGATCACATAGAGGCAGTCAGTGGTAATGCATTGAAAACGCTAGGATTTTTTCTGCGTACTGCCAGGGTTTTCGAAAATAGCCGCGTGCTGAGAACTCTTTATAACTCCTTGGTGCGAAGTAGACTCGAGAGTGAGCTTAAGTACTCTCTTATGGTAGAGAAAGTCCAAAATAAGTTTATGAGGTATCTCTACATGAGAGAGTACGGCTATTATCCTTGGCTCTACCCGACCGAGTTTCGCCAGGGTATGCTTGGCTACAATAGTTTAGAGACTAGAAAGAATGTGTATTTGATTGCGCATTTTTTTCGATTGTTGCGCGGTATGATCGATAATCCTGAAATTATCCGGAGCATTGGTCTGTATGTTCCCGATAGTTACCTAAGACAGCGTCGGCATAGATTGTTTCTCATTCCTATACACAGGACCAACCTGCCGATGGTTATGCCTGTAGGAAGAGCTACCGCTATGAACAATATCACATTGGTCTGTTTCATGTGTCCGAAGGAGTCTTCCGAAGCGGGATTCTTCTACACATTTAACAATAGTCTTCTTACTTCCTTAATTTGTTTATTTTTTAATGTATACGCCTTAAATGTTAGTTTGTAATGTATATATTAATTATTGAATAAATTGAATTGAATTTTTCTTCTTCTGTGCGTGTCATCACTTGAGAGTAACTGTCCTTGTCTTGGGCAGCTCTAAACAGCGCCTTGACGGTCCTGATCCCCGCCCAATCTCGTATATTCTGGAGCCAGGAGATCTGTCTTCTACCCACACCTCCTCGACCCTCAATTTTGCCCTTTATGATTAGGTGCAATAGCTCAAACTTCTCTCCTCTGAGCACATGCCCCAGATAGAACTCCTTCCGGACATTGATATCAATCAGCCACTGTCTTTCTACTCTTGCTTTTTTGAGCACATTCACGTATTTGACCATATTGCCCGATATATTCCGAATAATAGTGAATAAAGCCCACAAAATAGTCTAAATAAGCATTTCTAAAAATTAAATGAAAACAATATTTAAAAATAAAAATGTGTGTATACATATGTATGGACGGAAAAATGGTTTAAATTTTTAATTATTATTTTTATTTAGTGAAAACATTTTATATATTTATTGATTTAGACACTATAAAATATGAAAAATACTTATGAAGAATTAAAAAATATATGTGTACCAAGAAAACTTAATTCTTTCTTAAGTTACCATATTCTTTTTAGTTAGTTAGGGATACTTAAATCTGAGCCTAGTATTTATAATGCTATTTTTTGACATCTCATCAAAGATGAAGAAGAATATGGAAGTCTGTTCATTTGCGGGGCTAACGACCGTCATAGGCTGGTCTAAGTGATCACTTTACACACGTGTAAAGTGATTTCACCAATAGATGTCTCTAGTGAAGTTCTAGTGATTCAAGAACAATGTTTCAAAATTGGTTTATATATTTAGATATTACAAGAATTTGAGTAGTGTGGTTGTCAATAATGGGTAGAATTGGTGAATGTTACACGTGTGTAAAGTGATCAATTAAACCAGCCTAAGACGGTCGTCAGCCCCGTAAATGCTCAGACTTCCATATTCTTCTTCATTTTTGATGAGATGTCAAAAAATAATATGATAATTAACTCCTATAATTGGAGATAATCCCGATTTGTGAACAAGTATATGGACACACTCAAAATGTTGTATTTATAATGTTTATATAGATATTGATGGTTATTAGAAGCAATGTGTACAAGGTACACAACACCAGGATGGAAGGGTTAAACTCTTCATGCAAACATTTCAGTAATTACTGTCTACACCAGAGTTCCCCAAACTTGTTTGTGTCGTAGACCCCTTGCCATGTTTTTCCGTGTTGGGTAGACCCCCTACTTACCTGATATTGATTTCCTGTAAATTTCTAACTGTAGTGAAGTTTAGTGTTAAAAACTTTAATTAAAAACACATGTTAATTCATACATTTATTAATTGAATTTAAATCAAAACTACTCAAAATAAAAATAAAATTATTGACCACAAAGCGAATACCAACATCCTACAACTTACACAATTTTATGAACATTTATAATAATTTTTTTACCTCATAGGTACTTTTTTAAATAATGTATATGACTTGATATTATAAGATAGTATTTACAACATATTGAGTGTGTCCAAATACTTGTTCACAAAATCTGGATTATCTCCAATTACAGGAGTTATTTTCATATTATTTTTGACATCTCATCAAAGATGAAGAAGAATATAAAAGTCTGGGCATTTACGGGGCTGACGACCGTCATGGGCTGGTTTAAGTGATCACTTTACACACGTGTAACATTCACCAATTCTACCCATTATTGACAACCACACTACTCAAATTCTTCACAGCACTTCCAAGAATTTGAGTAGTGTGGTTGTCAATAATGGGTAGAATTGGTGAATGTTACACTTGTGTAAAGTGATCACTTAAACCAGCCATTGACGGTCGTCAGCCCCGTAAATGCCCAGAGTTCCATATTCTTCTTCATCTTTGATGAGATATCAAAATAATATAAGATAGTATGATGTAAGTAAAAAGGTATTATCAGTATGTGTTGAGATCCACTATCGTGGACCCCCATTTTCATTTCATGGACCCTCAATTTTTTTTTCGCTGACGTAGACCCCTTGCAGGTTGTCATAGACCCCTAGGGGTCGATATAGACCACTTTGGGAATCACTGGTCTACACCAAGGCCTGTTCCCTAATTATGCACAAGATAATCATAATAGAGTCAATGATTAACATAACCAATTGTACCGAATTACCTTTGAGATGCGATATCGCTGTGATCGCATTGCGCAAATTGTAGTATCAAGTGATGGCAGAATACTGACATTTGACAATCGTAAGTGCGCGATAATAAGCGTTGCTCTAGTATTATCCTGTTCGGTAATACTAATTTGGTATTAATTGCCCGGCGATGCGTATCCAGACGGAATTTGCAACTCAAATTAGCGAAAAGACTATAATCCAGGGGCGTGCATTCCATACAGACAGAAAAACAGTGCTTACTCTAACTTACTTTTACTGTCGTGTAATGGTTAGCACGCTTGGCTACCATTCTAGAGGTCCCGGGTCCGATTCCCAGGGGGGTCAAACAAATTCTTCTTAAAATATTCTTCTTCATCTTTGATGAGATGTCAAAAAATAATATGAAAAATACTCCTTTAATTAGAGATAATCCAGATTTGTGAAGTATATGGACATACTCAATATATTATAAATTTTTATTTTGTCTCTAAAAAAAACTGTTCTACATACTATTACCACAACTTTTTATTTATTTATTAATTATGTAAGTAAGTAAGTAAGTTTTGTTTGCCTCTGTAGTATAATGGTCAGCACGCTCGGCTACCATTCTGGAGGTCCCGGATTCGATTCCCAGGGGGGCGAAATAAATACAAGTGATTTTTTCACTCTAATATTTATTCAATATTACCCTGGACTGGTACCTGAAGCGGAGGGCTGATCACCTTTCCTTCATGTGTTAACGATCAAAATAACACTGTGTTTATGAGATGCAGTGTCCTGTGCACCATTGGGCGTGGATAAGGGTTTGAAGATTCTAACTCACCCTCGTGACATATAAAAACGCAACCAGAACCTTCATCTTCAAACACTTATCTGCACCTGATGGTGCATAGGGCACTGCATTATACAAATGGGGTGATATATTGATCGGCTGTCTATCATGGGTAGAATAGTGAATGTTACACCTGTATAAAATAATCACTTACTCATTCCATGACAGTTCATAATCCCTGTTCATTCCCAAACTTCTATGCTCTTCTTCATTTATATTGAGATGTCAAAATGTAAATTCAAGCTTGTTTATATATCCAAAGACGTATAAACTCTTTTTTTTCATTTTTTCGAAATTTAATTGCAAGGAATAAAAAAAACGTTTCAGCGCCCTTAAAAATACAGGAATATGAAGATGGGCTTTGAAATTCACTTAAAAAACAACCACGATGCCATTTAAAAGCGTTAAAAAGTAACTGCCTTTTTTATAAAAACTAAAATCATACTACCTTTTAAATTTCAGTATTTTCAGGATCTCTTTCAGCTTTCAGCGATTATGCGCCGCGTTACCTCCGTAAAATATAAAAATAATAAAAGGACGCTAGTGTTTCGTGATAGGGAAGGATGTTCAAAATACGAATACAGAGGAACCTCGGTATACGACTGGATAGATTTTAATACAAAGTGACTGCCGACTGCCGACTCAGTTAATGAAACATAAATTATGTATTATTAATATTGCAGATGTAGGCAGGGATAATAGAATGCCATACCAATCTGCTTTCCAAACAATCTTCACCTCTACCATATTCACGCATCTGCTCATACATACCCGCCGAATATTCCGACTACTGAGTTCTCACTTTCAAGTATTTGAAATACTTAACCATGTCAGGTTTTCTGCGGTCTTCCTCTGCTTATATTACTAACCACATTCGTTTCATAAATTTGTTTTACTGTTCGCTCTTCACTCGTTCAATTTTCATACCTTAACCAATATTTGTATAATTTATTTTTGAAGCACTAACTTTGTGATTTTTCATTTTATAAATAAAATATAACTTTGTTTTAAAATCACTTTAAATATTTAATTATAACTTTATTATAATGTCTACCGGTTTCGAAACTAACAGCTTCTTTATCAAGATTGATTAATACTAGTCTTGATAAAGGAGCGGTTAGCTTCGAAATCGGTAGACATTATAATTAAGTTATATTAAAATATTTATGGTGATTTGAAAACAAAGATATATTTTAATTACATTTTTTTATAATTTCAACGTTTTTCATCACATAGGATTCTCTCCTTATATCACAATTACGTCGGTTACGACCAGTTTGATGTCAGTTACGACGAACCCCAGTCGCTGGTCAAAAAAAAATCATGTGGAAAAAACTACGTAGTTCTTATTTTATTCTATATAATGCAATTCCACCAAGAAATGTCAACACAAAACTTAATTCTAATAAAAATAGTTTTAACATTTTAAGTGTATCCAAATACTTGTTCACAAAATCTGGATTATCTCCAATTACAGTTTTCATCTCTTCAATAGATGTCTCTAGTGAAGTTCTAGTGATTCAAGAATAATGTTTCAAAATTGTTTCATACCTATATAGAGAACTTCCAAGAATTTGAGTAGTGTGGTTGTCAATAATAGGTAGAATTGGTGAATGTTGCACGTGTGTAAAGTGATAACTTAAACCAGCCTGTGACGGTCGTCAGCCCCGTAAATGCCCAGACTTCCATATTCTTAAAAAATAATATAAAAATACTTTCTGCTCATCTTTAAACGAGAAATCGCCCTGCAAACGACGCGACTCGTTCGTAAGTCGAAGTTACGTCTCGGGGTTTTTTGTTCGTAGCCCGAGGTATCACCGTATAAAGCTACGCTAGGGTGGTCGTACCGTCACTGCGGTAAACTTTTAACGCCCTATTTATGTAAGTGACGTCAGATCCGTAAAATTGCGTACAGCTAGTACCAACACATACCGCATCGAAAAATCGTAAATTTTGTAAAGTCATGCTGAATGCTTGTAATAATTTATGCTCGTACTCTGAGTGTTTATATCATTAATGGATTCGGCAATCATTTTTTCGTAAAATCTATCTATTTTTTAATTAAATTTCACACGGTAATAAATTAACGCAATGACAATGACTAAAGCCCCCCCTGTTATCCATATACTCTCCCCTTGAAATCGAACCCAGGACCTCCAGCACGGTATGTGTGTATGTGTGTGTGTGTGTAGCAAGATATTAAAATAAATATTTTTATAATACAGAGTAATGTGTTTGTTTTACAAAATTCATTTCTAATTTTCTTTGCCTTGTGGAAACACAACATATGTATGTAAAATGTAATATCATACAGCGATATCAGCCATTCGCATAGAAATTATTACATTTCCAATGTATTGTGCGCAGAATACTTGGAAGATGCTCGTACGATAGGCAACTGCATCCGTTCCGCGCTAATAGAAAAGCAATTAGCAACCAATTCCAGTTGTAAATTTATCCTAGCGATTCAAAGCTACTAATTGTTTACACTTCTGGAACAATAGACCTTCTATTGCGATATACGTGCATGCCTCGCATTGTACGTTTTCCTACCCTACGCTAACTCAATGCTGTATATGCGAGTATATTCGTCTCATAGCTGAGGTTACTATATCTAGCCACGAGTTTTAGTCAAAAGTATCTGTGCCAGGCTATTTTGTACCACAACATAATATGTCCAAATACTTGTTTATACACCTGTGTTTCTCCACATAGGAGTTTTTATATATATTTAAATTCAATATAGCTGCAAAAAAATTACAATTTAATTTATTTGCCAGATATTTCTACTTTTAACGTATCTTAATACTAGTTACGCTGTTCCTCACGAATAAAGAGACTAATAATTAATAATAATAATAACTAAATATTTGTGTTTTTTTTTATTATTTAAACAAATATTTCAATTTTATATTATTTCTGTGAGTCAAAGCGGCTCATTATTAGAAATAGGTATCAAATTTGTGGTAGAGTGGGTTCAAACCGAGAAACTCTGACTTCGAAGACTCCGCGACACTAACCACGGGACCACAACCCGAAACTGACTGTTTGATCAATTTTTCCCAGCCTTCCAAATCGCCCCATTTCACCCTAAGATTTGTAGGCACCCTAAATGTAAAGAATGGTGTTGTATACGTCCAATATTTTTGCTGTTAATGTATATGTCCAAAACGGGGGTAGTCACTTTGTCCACTGTTTACGCAATCGTCAAAGGGTGATACGAGTGGCAGACATAAAGGGTGAATCTTGGTCCATATACGGCGCCAGGAAAACTTCGCAAGTTTTGAAACTTTCGGCCTATCTTGCACTTTGGGTAAAACATTTCTGCCTATATAATTCAGCGGTTAGTAAGTTATACTCATAACGTGTCTTCTACTTCCTGGCTCAATCTCGTGGCACAGTACATATGAGTTCACAACAGCCATCTATGTTGGCTTAAGGAAAGTTTTTATTTAGCTGAGACACTTTTATTTGATTCTTGAGTGTTTTTCGCAGATACTTTGTGGCGCATTTTATAAATTTTATAAAATCAAACGATTTTGTTTTAACCACTTTTTATTTTTGGTGCGCTTCATTGTTTTTGGGATTCCATTCGTAGTTGTTATTTGGAGTTGCTGCGCAATGTACAATAAAAATAACATTTTGGATTTTTTAAATCATATTTTTCAAATCATACTTTCATATGGTATACGGAGTGTGTGGAAGTTTTTGGTAAGGGAATGTTATTTACTATGAGTATTTTAATGTTTTTTAATGTTTTAGAATTGAATAAACCCTGATGATGACAAGGTTCTTGACGAAACCGGTAGGTTAAAGTGTACTTATAATAAAAAAGTGGTTAAAACAAAGTTGTTTAATTTTATAAATAATTAAATGTATGCAAGATCCGAACCCCGGATAACATTCACATACTGAAAAACGCCTGAAAATATGGAATTCATTTTTTTGTGTAGCTTACAATTTGATGAGTTATTTTGATTAACAACATTTTGAGTTTATGCAAATACTTATTCAAAAACCTTGAATATTTTCACTTTTTAAAAATTTTAACATCTCACAAAAGATGAATGCATCTTTATTGAAACGTCAAAATTCAATGTGGAAAAAAATTAGATTTGTGAAAATATTTGGACACACTCAAAAGTCGAGGAGGAATTATAAACTAATAATCTCAGAATTTTACCGTATTGCTGGGTTTTTAGTTTTGTCTAAACTAGAAATTATCGTTTTAGCTTCAAAAGTGTAGAAAATCCAGATTTGTGAGCGTGTTTTGTGAGATGTGCACATACATGATGTGAATTTGGAAACACTCGAAATGTTGTGAAAGTAATAAGAATCTCAAAATACGAGTATTATAGCAGGGTTTTTGGTTTCGTTTAATCAAAAAATTATCGTTCAATTAAAAAATTTTAAACTTTGTTTTAAAAATCACTTTATTTTTTTATTATTTAATTATAATGTCTACCGGTTTCGAAGCTAACCGCTTCTTTATCAACTGATTAATCCTAATTAAGTTACAATAACGCAGTACACAACGGAGTCCTGGTTCTGACTCTAATGTATGGAAGTGAAACATGGGGTTGGCAAAAGAAGATGAAAGTAGACGGAATGCAGTCGAAATGCGATCTCTCAGAAGGATGTGCGACAAAACGATGTATGATAGATGTCCGAATAGTGAAATAAGGAAGGAATGCAAAGAAATAAGCATTATCGATAAAATTAAGAAAAGTGTGTTGAGATGGTTTGGACATGTAGAACGAATGGGTGAGGAAAGAACGGTAAAACAAATGTATGAGGCGAATATATTTGGAAAAAGGAGCAAAGGAAGACCGAGAAAAACTTGGCACGATCAGGTATGCCAAATACCTGAAAGTTAGTAAGTTAAGTTATAATGAAATATTTTAAGTGATTTTTAAAACACTGTTACATTTTTATTATAAAATGGAAAATCACAAAGTTAGTGCTTCAAATATAAATTATAAAATAATATCGTTCTCGCTTCAAAAGTGTAGAAAATCCAGATTTGTGTATTTGTACACCCTCAAAATGGTGTAAATTTGGCGTTACTTATAGACGCGATGAAAATCTCAAAATAATGGACACTTCTCTCACTTTTAAGTGGTAAAGATTGAGGAACATTACGAAGTTCCGCGAAGACGTGTATCCGAGCGATTATAATGAGAGTTGCGTGTTGAAATTCACTTACAGTTGTGTAACTTTGGATTCAAGCCAACTTCCCGCAGTGGAACTCATATTTTGGGGTGACAACCATATTAATCATGCAAAACATCCCTTAAAAGCTCACCCTCCATCTCGAGCTTTCTCTCTCTACGATAAATGGTTTGTTGATGGATTATATTTATTGTTTTTTTTTTGTATTACTATTGTGGAACTGAAAGTAATTTTATAAGATTTTTTGGGCGAAAGACTGAAATTTTAAAGCAATATTGATGAATCAGCATGATAAAAATACTAATTTTATATCAGCGTTTGTCGTGAATATAAAAAAAATCTCAGGATTTTGTTTATTTTCTATCAGCCTAGGTTTTACATTTTTTTATTCTTAGAAATAAGAAGCGGACGGTATAAATTATTACGGATATTATTATAGGAAGGAAGGAAGGTTATGACAATCGAACAAAACCTCAAATCGTGTTTAAAGATTAAAAATATATTTACATCTGATATTGGTGAATTATAATTATATATATATATATATA
>NW_028282527.1:45000-59141 GCF_059751285.1 Brachycentrus maculatus
GTATTTAACGATTAAAATACACTGCTTCTATACGATGCAGTGCCCTATGCACCCTATGCAGAAGTAGAATATAAATATATATATATATATATATATATATATATATATATATATATATATATATATATATATATATATATATATATATATATATATATATATATATATATATATATATATATATATATATATATATATATATATACATATATATCAATTAGGTACCTTTCAAACTTATTTGCATGTTAAGCCTCGTAGTGCCGTTTGATGTTATACTTTTTCAAGATAGAAACAGAATAATTCCATATCAGGCTTTATTTTGAATTCCACGAAAAAATAGTTAATATATGTTAGTTCATCCATCTGTCTTAAAAACTTTTCAGTTCTTCTGTTACTGTTTTCTTCTTTAGTCCAACGTCTTGACGCCATTATGGGTCTTGAAATTATCAGGATAGTGAAATACTCCCATATATGGGATATGATACGAGCTACGCACGATGGAATGTTCTGTTAGCGGTTTTATGTGCACAAAAAAAATGTATGAAATGCTCCGCGGGCCGCGGGTTGGCCACCCTTGCTCTAGATACTTGCTACCCTTGCTACTTGCTACTGGGTAGGTACTTGCTAACAGATAAGGGTAGCCGCGCTTTCTCGATTCGACGCTGGGACGCTTTCATTATTTTTTTGTTTTTTGTTTTTTGTTTTTTATATTTATTTCAAAGACATACGTTTTTTTTACTATATGTATTACGGCTCTTTAGGCATGGCCTGTGTTGAGCCGAAATACTCACAGGTTAATACAATTTTGGTTTTTTAGTATTTGTTTTTTTCTTTTTAATATTAGATTCTATACATTACGTTACATTTTGTCCGCTTCCGTAGTGTAATGGTCAGCACGCTCGGCTACCGTTCTGGAGGTCCCGGGTTCGATTCGCAGGGGGGGTTATAAAAATAAAAGTTATTTTTTTATTCTAATATTTATTCACATTTATACCCTGGGCTGGTACCTGAAGCGGAGGACTGATCACTCTTCCTTCATGTTAATAACGATCAAGATAACACTGTGTTTATTAAATGCAGTGCCCTATGCACAATTGGGGTGCGGATTAGGGTTCGAATGACCTTCTTGCTTCACCTTTTTTCTCGGAAATATGTACGAGTATAATTTTTTAGTATTTTCAAAATCAATTAGACGAAACAATGTATGTGCTTACGTAATTACTATATACATATATTTATATAATTCGTCAAAATTATAAAATATGTTACTGTAATGAATATTTCAATAATATTTATAAACGTATTGTAGTTGTACAGGAGAAAGTGACCAAGTGCATTTTTTTTACAAAAACGTGATTCCTATCTTAATATTGCCCTGAAAAAAGCCCATAACGATTTTATATTATACTTGGAAGTATAATATATTGACTTGTTAAAAATTACTAACTGCATTGATATTCATTTTCTTGCCAAGCAAAATTGACTTAAACGGCCCTCCTGAACATTTTACGTTTTGTTAGTTGGTCACTTTCTCCTATACGACTACGGTATGTCCTGTGAATGCATTAACGGTGTTTCGTTTCTATTAAAACATTCTTCGTTTCTGTTGAGATATCTTAAGTATCTTAACAATACATCACTTTGCATTCGTCCACCGCATTATTCATAGAGAGCCGATTCTGGCAGACATCGAAATTTCCATTTTTTATCCTTAAAAATAAACCCGATTCGTATAATCCGGGAATATATTAATGCTATTCTTTCCGACTGTTGTGAAGATGAATTTTTAATAATATGTGAGACTTCGACTTGGCAGACAGCACTAAAAGGGGAGTTCAAGTCTCCATAACTCCGCAGCCGCCTGCAGTCATTCGTGCGCCATTAGGCGAGGATCGCAAAGGATTTATCAGGATATCAATACAGGATGGCGCAAAATTAATTTGACAAAAATATTAACGTTAAATTCTTCCACATATCGCTTACTCCTTTCAAGAACGTTTCAGTTGTGCATGTTTTCGGAATGCCCAGAAAAAGTACTATATCCCAGCAAAAGAGGCATATTTTCACTTAATATTTATCCGCTACAGGGCAGAAAATGTTATTTTTGCATTTTAAACAAAAGGTATTGTTTAATTATTTACGTAAATATATTGAATATGTTTCAAATGGAGAAAAAACCTTCAGGTTTTACCTAAAAAAAATTGTTGGACAGTAAAAAGTTCAATAAGTGGCTTGATATTTATTTTTGAAAAATCAAGGATTTTGATTTATGGCGTTCTAGAAAGGAGTGATCGTAATAAATAGATTAAAAAATTGCCCTAATAAAGAAATATTAAATGATTTATTCACCTTTTTTGTATACCCTTTAGGACACGGACAATAAGTACTTAAATGTCATATCGATAAGAAATAACCCCCGGAATTGTGTAAATATTTCACTATTGATTGAAATACTGTACATAATCGCTCACTCTTTTCAACAACGTCATATATAAAAAAACTAGATTTTTCAGATCGTTTTTAATGTTTAAAAATATAATAAAATGTACAAAAATAAATTCAAGCCACTTATAGAACTTTTTATTGTGCAACTGATATTTTTGGGGTAAAACCTGAATGTTTTTTCTGCATTTGAAAAATATTAAGTATATTAAAAAAAAATAATTAAACAATACCTTTTTTTCAAAATGCAAAAACAACACTTTCTGCCCTGTAGCGGGTAAATATTAAGTTTAAAATATACCGCTTTTGCTGGGATATAGTAAATTTTCTGGGCATTTTGAAAACATGCACAACTGAAAATAGATGATTTTTTAAAAAATATGACGTTGTTGAAAAGACTGAGCGAAATGTCAAATATGATTGACGTACGACGCCATTTGCAAAAATTATAACATTTTGATTAGGGTGATTAATTTTATGTCATCCTGTATAACCTCTACATAAGGACTTCTCTTTAGCTTTCAAATCAGTTTTAAATATTATGAAAATCCGAATGTAATATCGGAATAGAGTTTATTGGAGTTTTGATACCGCTTTCGATAAAATATTTTAAATGTATTTTTTACCGATGCAAGGCTATAACCGTGGTACATGAGGCATTTCATCTTTATTATATTTTTATTTATTAATTATTATCACATACGTAATTCTCTTTACTGCATTGCTCTGTCAATATGTGTGTCGTGTGTATGTAAAGATGTCGACCTCACACTCAAATATAAACTAGAGAAATAAACAAAAAACCCTCTCATAAATGAATCACTATACTGCATTTCCCTGTATATATATGTCGTGTTTGTGTGTGTACGTATGCCTATCTTAAAATCAAACTTAATCAGGAAAAAAAAGAAAAAAAAAACTATCACATTTGATTTTCTAATATTAACAATTACACATTTGTTTTTTAAGTACCGTTTATATGTACAGTTGAATTTTTCACTTGACAACTTCTATTTATTTAAGCTTTCTATATAATTATTTGTCCACCTCCGTAATTTAATGGTCAGCACGCTCGGCTACCGATCTGGAGGTCCCGGGTTCGAATCCCATGGGGGGTAATATAAATATAAGTGATTTTTTCATTGTAATATTTATTCATTATTACCCTGGACTGGTACCTGAAGCGGAGGGCTGATCACCTTTCCTTCATGCGTTAACGATCAAGATAACACTGCGTTTATATAATTCAGTGCCCTATGCACCATCGGGTGCGAATGAGGGTTTGAAGAAGATATGTAGTCAATGATTACGTTTTTGTAAAAAATGCACTTGGTCACTTTCTCCTGTATGACTACCATATGTGTGTGTGTGTGTGTGTGTGTGTGTGTGTGTGTGTGTGTGTGTGTGTGTGTGTGTGTGTGTGTGTGTGGATGAAAATCAAACATTAACATGAAAAATAAAAAAGGAAAAGCTCTCATATTTGATTCACCGTACCGCATTTCCCTCGTGAGTATATCGATGCTGGAATTTCTCAGCCGAAGTTTGGCACTGAATCCAAGTTCCAATCAATGATCCGTCCGAAGCGCTGCCGTAAAAAAGTTTCACCGTATTTAAACTCGTAAACTTTTAATCCGAAAAAAACTTGAATTTTTTTGACACTGCGCTCCTTGCTTGACTCTCTGCGCGATGAGTTGGCCACGTTTCTATTGACGATTCCATATTCGGCATTGTAACACAGTTCTTCTTCTTCTTTTCTCCAACTCTGTCCGCCTCCACGCTCGGCTACCGTTCTGGAGGTTCCGGGTTCGATTCCCAGGGGATCAAATAAATAAATAACTCTAATATTTATTCAATATTACCCTGCGATCAAGAAAACACAACGATTAACATAACCCTGCATTTATATGATGCAGTACCCTATGCACCATTGGGGTGTGGATAAGGGTTTGATTTATTTTCTTCTTCTTTTTTCTGACCCTACGTGGGAAATATGTAACAGTATCCAGAGGTGCATAGGGCACTGAATCGCATTAGACGCAGTGTTATTAAACTTGATTTTTTTTACACTATGCTCCTTGCTTTATTCTCTGTAAAATGACAAAGTCCAGTGTTTATTGAGGAATCCATATTCTCCGTTTTAACATATATCTTGGCCACGTTTCTATTGACGATTCCATATTCGGCATTGTAACACAGTTCTTATTCTTCTTTTTTCTGACCCTGTACGTCTCCACGCTCGGCTACCGTTCTGGAGGTCCCGGGTTCGATTCCCATGGGGGGATCAAATAAATACAGGAGATTTTTTCACTCTAATATTTATTCAATTCAACCCTGCGATTAAGATAACACAACGATCAAGATAACACTGCGTTTATGTGATGCAGTTCCCTATGCACCATTGGTGTGCGGATAAGGATTTAATTTTTTATTCTTTTTCTTTTTTCTGACCCCTCGTGGGAAATATATGACCGTATCCGGTGATGCATAGGGCACTGAATCGCACTGACGCAGTATTATTAAACTTGATTATTTTGACACTTGCTTGATTCTTCACCACGTTTTTAACGATGATTCTATATTCGTCATTATAACGCGTATCTTTTTCTTCTTTTTCCTGACCCTAATCCATTCCCAGTTGTGCATGGGGCACTGCATCAAATTGATGCAATATTAAGTTGTTTGCTATTTATATGAACGTATGGTGATTATTTTTATGCCTCTGATACCAGTCTAGGGTGATATTTAATAAATATCACAGCGAAAAACACGCCTTTACAATCCTCAGTATCGAACCTGAGATCCCCAACATGGTAGTAAACTTTTAAATCAAATCCGATGCAAAGCATTATAAAATTCTAGAAAATTTGTCTCAATTTACTGTGAAAAAAAATTAAATCTATCTGAAAAAAAACCTTTTGGTTAAGTTATTTTGGTCCTCTGCAATGCATTGTAATGTTTTCTGAATTGACTTTTTAATTCATTTATTTGCATTTAAAAAAATAACAACTATGTTTAAAAAACTGACCCAGGACTCTTATATGCGGAAAATATTTTGCAAGGAACAATTTTTTTTAAAAAGCGCGCGCGAGGAGCATTCCTAATTTGAGTATTGGAACGTTGCCAGATTTCCGAATGATTAATATTGGCAACATCGCACAGTCTTGTTTATTTGCTCCGCGTACCTACTTAACCAACACTGAAAACTATAACGAAGTATCTTTAAAAAAAAAAAAAAAAGCATTTTTTTGATCTTTTATGAAAAAAGTTGTTGCAGATAAAAAAACCTAAAATGGATTTTTTTTTTTTTTTTAATAATTTATATTTGAAGCACAAGCTTTGTGATTATCCATTTTATAATTAAAATGTAACTTTGTCTGAAAATCAATATAAATATTTTATTCTAATGTCTACCGGTTTCGAAGCTAACTCCTATGGAGATAATCCAGATATGTGAACAAGTATTTGGACACACTCAAAATGTTGTAAATAAACTTATGTTTTTAAATAACTAGTCGTAAAAATAAAATAAATATATTCTGAATATTATTAATATTTAAAGCATTTACGTTGTGGTTAGTCATTTTTACTTTTTTTATTTTTAAATGTTAGTATTATTAGTATATAACCACTTTCCGAGATTTTTATGTCTACCGGTTTCGAGACGTACCCATCTCTTCGTCAGGACAATCACTACCACAGCATGCATGTTTGACCTCGGCTCTTAACGCATGTTTGTGCTGCAACCCTTAGTGGTTGTTGGTTTTCGGATCGACCAAGAATCGCGTGTGTTAAACATTTTGTGTAGTTTCAAATGTGTAAATAGTGCTATGGTAGCAACTTATTAACTAACTAACCATCACGCCGCTTCTCCTCAGGGGTAGGCAGAGAGAATAGAACGCTGCAACACTCTATATTTACAAACATTCTTTGCCTTTTCCACGTTCATACAACTCCTCATATATACCCGCTATGGTAGTGAAGGGCAGTATTTTTTTTTTTTTTGACATCTCATCAAAGATGAAGAAGAATATGGAAGTCTGGGCATTTACGGGGCTGACGACCGTCATAGGCTGGTTTAATTGATCACTTTACACACGTGTAACATTCACCAATTCTACCCATTATTGACAACCACACTACTCAAATTCTTGGAAGTTCTATATATATATATATACATATATATATGAACCAATTTAGAAACCTTGTTCTTGAATCACTAGAACTTCACTAGAGACATCTATTGGTGAGACGTAAAGAAGCTTTTTAATAATATGAAAATAACTCCTGTAATTGGAGATAATCAAGATTTTGTGAACAAGTATTTGGACACACTCAAAATGTTGTAAGGGTAGTATTGTTTGCATGCTGTGGTAGTGATTGTCCTGACAAAAAGACGGGTACGTCTCGAATCCGGTAGATATAAAAATCTCGCTGAGTGGTTACATACTAATACTACTAGCATTTTTGGTATAAAAAAATAAGTACAATAAATATAACTCAAGTGGTAAAAACCAAATGTTTTTCTTTTGAAATAAAAGGTTATATGGAATTGGTTTTTTCTTCTTTTATCTTATCTTCGACCTCAATCTCTCAACTTTTAGTTATTTAACTTGGAAAACTATAATAAAAATTATTTGAATGATTTATTACTCGAGAGTAAGTCTTTTTATCTTTGATATCACTGCGAAAAATGATCGTTAATAATAATTATTTATGGAAATTTTAGAAAACTGATTTATACTGTAGACGAATCGCGTGTAATGGAAAACTTAACGAACCGGAACGGTCCATAACATCCCATTATCGCTCCGGTTTCCATCTCGGAGGTTTGAGAGAGTCTCAAGAAACGGAGTTATTCTTATGAGTCTCTCTGGAACCGCATTCCGGTTTATTCAGTCAGCTATCTTAGGATATTACTTGGATACGAGAAAAAGTATTAGACATGGATATATTAATTTTCGATGACTGCAAATATGTAATATTGTCAATTTGTTGGGATTTCGATATCAAGAAAATAAATTGTACCTTATAACCTTATGTTCGCCTCCATAGTGTAATGGTCAGCATGCTCGGCTACCGTTCTGGAGGCCCGGGGTTCGATTCCCAAGGGGGGTAAAATAAATAGAAGTGATTTTTTCACTGTCATATTTATTCAATATTATCCTGGACTGGTACCTGAATCGGAGGGCTGATCACCTTTCCTTCATGTGTAAACGATCAAGATAACACTGCGTTTATATGACGCAGTGCCCTATGCACCATTGGGGTGCGGATAAGGGTTTTATTATTATTATTATAACCTTATAATATTGTTTTTTGACATCTCAACATTTATGAAGAAGAATATGGAATATTATTTTAAGAAATAAAAAGACTTGTTTTTTGATCAACTCACATTTTTATTAACAACCAATTAGTTTCGGCAACAGGGTTTAATTTATAACTTTAACTGACTATGGTCTGAATATACTATACTGACTATAGTCATAAATTAAACCCTGAAGGGGGCAACAGGTTGTTGCCGAACTAGTTGGTTGTTAATAAAAATGTGAGTGGATCAAAAAACAAAGTATTTTTATTTCTCAAAATAATATATCAAGTTAATGCTTTCAATATTCAAAACATAAGAATATGGAATTCTGGTCAACTACAGGTCTTACGAACGTCATAAGCTAATTTAAGTGATCACTTTACACATGTGTAACATTCACCAATTCAACCCATTATTGACAACCACACTACTCAAATTCTTTTAAGTTCTATATTTTATAAATGAACCAATTTTGAAACATTGTTCTAGTGATTCAGGAATTATGTTTCACAATTTCATATTTTTCTTCATCTTTGATGAGATGTAATTTGAGATGTGATTTCAGATATTAATAAGTGGAAGATGTTAAAATTATTTTTTTTTTTTAAATAAAATGCCTTTTAAACATAAAACATTTTGAGTGTGTCCAAATACTTGTTCGCAAATCTGGATCATCTCCAATTATAGGAGTTATTTTTCATATTATTTTTTGACATCTCATCAAAGATGAAGAAGAATATTATGCAATGCCAAAAAATAATATAAAAAATAACTCCTTTAATTGGAGATAATCCAGATTTGCGAACAAGTATTTGGACACACTCAGAATGTTTTATTAATTCTTGATGACTCGAGTAATATTGTGAATTTGTAAAAATTTCAAGATAATTTGTACCTTATAAGTTTTGTATAAAAAAAGTAATTGAACATAACCTATTTAAAATATTTAGCAAGCATTTAAAAATTACTATTTCATACAAACATCAAAAACATACATTAAAAATCATGGATTTTCTGAAAACAAAGAGACATTGATAAACGTTTATAAACCAAATTGGACGTCTTACAAATCAAATCAGATTAGACGTTAATCAATTGTAATTGAACGTTTTGACGTTTGACAAAACGAATCGGACGTTGTATTGTATTTCATGAAAAAAATATAATATAATAAACCCTTATCCGCACCCCAATGGTGCATAGGGCACTGCGTCATATAAACGCAGTGTTATCTTGATCGTTTACACATGAAGGAAAGGTGATCAGCCCTCCGCTTCAGGTACCAGTCCAGGGTAATATTGAATAAATATTACAGTGAAAAAATCACTCATATTTATTTTACCCCCCCTGGGAATCGAACCCGGGACCTCCAGAACGGTAGCCGAGCGTGCTGACCATTACACTACGGAGGCGGACAAAATAATTTCATAAAAAAATTACCTTTAAAATATATAGATATTCAAAGATGTACTCGTGATTCAAAGAAGTACTGATAATCTTGTCTGAAAACTACACTGCGCGCCGCGCAGGCATGCCAACTTGACGACTAACGCACTTGCTAGTCTTAAGAATAAAAGATTTTCATTCATCGTTCACTCTGCGTAATACCACTTTGATAAACACTAATTTGTAAATACTGGTTTCAAAAGAATCATTCCATCATCAGGTCATTAAAATTAAAATATTACGGACTGAAATTTATGTAGAAAAATTAATTTTGAAAGAGAGAAAGTAGACAAATTTAATTTTATTTAAAATTGTTTAAAAAAATGTTAAAGTATTTTTGTGGAACCCTACTCTTGGCTTCATAATGTTATTGCATTTTCCAACATGGTTAGCGCACGAGCGTGGAAGTATTTTGAACGTTGACAGGGGTGGCTCGCGTTCTCCAATATGTATTTGTGTTTCGGATGGTTGGAATTTTTACAGGAAATGTATCCAGGCTACCCGCTTCCGGAATTTCAAATAAGGAACGGTCGCGTTATTTCCGGTGTCTTCCGTTTCCTCTTTCCGCCGTGACGTCGTCATCGTCTATCCGTTTAGAGAAAACCCGATCGACCGTTTTGCAATATCAACTTGCAAGAGGGGGTACAAAAAACAAAAGTCGAAAATAAACTGAGATGAATCCATTTTTTTTGACATCTCATCAAAGATGATAGAAGAATATGGAAGTCTGGGCATTTACATTTAAATTATAAGCTTAAATAATAAAAATGAAAATCACATTTTCTGGCGTTTCTCATGTGTGTGATTATAATCCAGGATTTGGACCACACATACTAATATAAGAGTTTCTGCTTGATAAAAAGCTTCTTTACATCTCACTAATAGATGTCTCTAGTGTAGTTGTAGTGAATCAAGAACAAGGTTTCTAAATTGGTTCATATATATAGAACTTCCAAGAATTTGCTCAAGAAAAAGGTTCTTTTTATCTCACCTATAGATGTCTCTAGTTTTCTTTTAAGTAAGCAGTCTCTAGTTTGTTTTTGCATTTTGAAGAAAAGGTATTGTTTAATTATTTTTTTTAAATATACTAACTATTTATCAAATAGAGAAAAACCCTTCAAGTTTTTTAATATGTGACGTTGTTGAAAGGAGTGAGCGATATCACTCACTCCTAACAACGTCAAGTATCAAAAATCGTCATATATTTTTTTTTTTATATAAATGACTTTGTTGAAAGAAGTAAGCGATATGTCAGGCAGCTGGTTAGTATAATAACAACACATCCATATTCATGTCCATCTATGTCGATATGTAACAAAAGATAAATATTTTTTTTTAAGGGAAGAGGGTGTCGGTTATTTTACACGTATGATTGTGAGTACTTTTCTACTAAGTGGGCTTGTTGCTCATGACGCATGTATCGTATAACGCCCAAGAGAAAAATACTCCACCATACATAATGAATGTGACCGCATTGCGACTTCGAGCCTGGGGCCTATTCCAGTGTACGAATTCCTTCAAATTACTGTTTGGTCCTTCCTTTGCAGTTTGCTCGTTATATATTTACGTATGCTTCTGCTATTGCCACATATCGACAGATGTATATATAAGAGAAAATTTAAAGATAAAATCAGTCTTCTTTTTCTTCAAACCCTTATCAGCGCCTCGATGGTGCATAGGACACTGCATCATATAAATGCAGTGTTATCTTGATAGTTAACACATGAAGGAAAGGTATTGTTTATTGATTCGGCATTAACTTTGTGGAATGACATGATTTTTTTATTAAAATAAAACTCTTGAATAATACACTTTACCGATTTATTTTTATTTACGACTAGTTTCGAAAACGACAATTGTTTTCATCTTCTGGTACAAATTAAAAATTGTTTTTAATTTGTACCAGAAGATGAAAACAATTGTCGTTTTCGAAACTAATCGTAAATAAAAATAAAACTTGATAAAGTGGATTATTCAAGTGTTTAATTTTAATAAAATGAAGGAAAGGTGATCAGCCCTTCGCTTCAGGTACCAGTCCAGGGTAATATTGAAAAAACACTCAGCAAAATAATCTATATATAATATAAATAATAAATAAAGAAAAATTTGTGTCTTTTTGTATTTATTTATTTATTTGTATTGAGATAGAATCAGAAATGCCAGGATAAGGGAAACATGCGAGATCGAAGATGTCGTTAGGTGGGGAAGACAACGAAGGAGGAGAATCTAGATAGAGAGTCTAGATAGGGGCGAGTCTTATATGTTTTTTTTTTTATTTTATTTTAGTTTTAAAGATTTGATAATTTTCAATAGATTTTAAGTTTATTTAAAAAAATTACCTACGTACGTATAATGGTTCAACGCTGCTCGGCTGTCCAAACTCAAAACACAGTAATGGACATACTGTGTACGTTTTTTTTGTAGTACGTTTTATTTTTGCATTTTTGGACTAAGTAGATTCTACTTAGTCCAAAAATACAAAAAAAACGTACTTCAAAAAAATGTCACTTACTGTGTTTTAAGTTTGGACAGCCGTGCTGTATTATTTATTTATTTATTCATTGGAAAGCAAAGAGAATATGTACAAAATGTAACCCAATTTGAAAATCAGAAAACCAGTTTGTATTTGCGGAAAAAAAGTACACAAGATGCAATGGATCTTTGTCAGACGGGAGGAATATCTAATTTAACATACTCAACCTATGAAGGAGTGTATTAGACTCGTTTCGTTTTTATATTAGCCGATATAATTAATATTTTTAGTCATAATTTTCTTTTGGAATATTCGCCTTCGAAAAAACGTTATTTTCGTAAGTTGGCAATGAAAGACGTCACAGAAGCAATGGAGTTATTTTAATGTTGGTGTCATTGCTAAATTATTGGCGGTTCTATTTGTTAATATATATGCAAGTTTAAGGAAAAAAATTAGAAAATATAACTAATCACTTACACAAATATCTTTCCATGAAGTATTTTTTCAGTTCATTCGTTCTGGATCCCTGACTGGGTTCTATTTTAAATATGTCAGGCAGCTTTTTAATTTGGGTAAAGGCAATATATAACAAGGATTTTACTCCAATTAAAGTTGTGTTCATCGGCTCCACATGTATTTTATAATGTCCTCGTGTATTAAAATGATTAATTGCTCTGTTAAAAATCGGTTTGGTGTTGCTGTGAGTCATTTTGAACATTGTTTGAAGTATTGTATTTGTAATCACATATCGCTCACTCCTTTGAACGTCATAAATAAAAAAACTTGATTTTTCAGGAGAACGTTTTTAAAGTTTAAAAATATAAAACAATGTATTAAAAATAAATATCAAGCCACTTATTGAACTTTACTTTACTGTGCAACAGATCTTTTTAGGTAAAACCTGAAGATTTTTTCTCCATTTGAAAAATATTTAGTTCATGTAAAAAAATAATTAAACAACACATTTTCTTCAAAATGCAAAAACAACACTTTCTGCCCTGTAGCGGGTAAATATTAAGTTAAAAATATGCCGCTTTTGCTGGAATATAGTACATTTTCTGGGCATTCCGAAAACATGCACAACTGAAAATTGACGATTTTTGATTTATGACGTTCTTGAAAAGAGTGAGCGATATGTTTGGGAACATGTCAAAATGTTAGTGCTTAAATTTATTATTATAATTTTTTTTTTTAAATCTTTTTTTTTTACAAAATACATATTTAAATAATACAAAATAGTTGGTAAATAATACAATACATTTCAAATATAACGTTTCTACCTCTCTAATAAAGTAGGTATATGTGTTTAGAGAGGGGGTTTGTTTTACATTTTTTTTAAACAAAGTAAACTAAAATAAATGTCTTTTACGTTAAATAATATCAATCCCGATCTAAAATTGTATTCGCAAAGCAGTAAAATTTTGTGCGTTGAAACTTTTGATTATATTCCTTTTCCTCTTATTTCATTATTTACACACATTCATTTTTGCCTCAGTGCGGCCTCCCTGGAGGTCTAGAATAGCAAAATACGGCAGTTCGATAAATAAAAAATACAATATGGAACCACTTGGCCCCGAAACAGCTAGAGCTTAGGAAAAATTTAAACCAAATGATGTAATCTCAAATTTTGAAATATCTACCATACAAACATTATCCCTCCTGTTCTCAATACTGATTGAATTAAAACATATTTTTTGTAATTAAAATGTAACCTATATGAAATCATTAAATCTCACCAAAACGTGGCAATTTTACTAACTCGAATTCCTGATTACTTAAAATCATTTATAATGGAAATGTAACGTTTTGGCGAGGACTTCCACATATCCATCTATACGCATACGATGTACGATGCATTTGTCGTCACGATATAACTTTATATTTTTTCACATGCGTCATAAAGTAGATCGTTACATATTTATTATTATTGCGCCAATCCTGGCTGATCCGACGCCAGTACAAATTTGAATCTACGTCTAAATCTCGCAAACGGAATAAAGTGCACGTTTTTCCGGACGGCAAAGGCGGAAAACGTAATACGGAATAATCCGAATGGATTGGCAGGGCGTGCGAACAACTTTTACATATTTTTGCGTTTTTATTGCATTGGTTGTTTTATATAATAAAATAAAATATATCGTAGTCATACTGGAGAAAGTGACCAAGTGCATTTTTTATAAAAACTTGATTATTGACTATTTGATATCTTACTAGTCTTATATTGCCCTGAAAAAATCCCAAACCGATCTTTAACTTGGAAGTATAATATATTGACTTGTTTAAAAATGACTAACTGCATTGATGTTTATTTTCTTGCCAAGCAAAAGTGACTTAAATGGCCCTCCTAAACATTTTACGTTTTGTTAGTTGGTCACTTTCTTCTTTACGACTACGATATGTTGATTTTTCGCAATTATTTTATTTCACTAGTGACCGAGTTTCGTTGCTACCGACATCATCAGACCAGTC
>NW_028282528.1:0-19953 GCF_059751285.1 Brachycentrus maculatus
TATGGCTCGTCGGGAATGGCCCGGATCGAGCTCGCGACGCGGTCAAGCGGCCGCGCGTACCCCACACTGCGCGGGTACTACGAGTGGGAGTTAATATATAATATTATACGAGGAGTTATTAATACATAATATAACACAAGGAAGGGTGAACGGCGGGAGTAGCTATGATCAGCTTAAGGTTGCCAAATGCCTCGCCGTCTGACATTAATTCGACCCTCTCGATGGCTCGTCGGGAATGGCCCGGATCGAGCTCGCGACGCGGTCAAGCGGCCGCGCGTACCCCACACTGCGCGGGTACTACGAGTGGGAGTTAATATATAATATTATACGAGGAGTTATTAATACATAATATAACACAAGGAAGGGTGAACGGCGGGAGTAGCTATGATCAGCTTAAGGTTGCCAAATGCCTCGCCGTCTGACATTAATTCGACCCTCTCGATGGCTCGTCGGACAAGGCCCGGATCGAGCTCTGAACGCGGTCAAGCGACGCCGACGCGCGGCAATCGCGAGTACCCTACGCTGCGCGAGTACTACGAGTCGGAGTGTTTGTTCGTTTAGATAATGTATATATATATATATATATATATATATATATATATATATATATATATATATATATATATATATATATATATATATATATATATATATATATATATATAAAATATTATATAAGGAGGGGTGAACGGCGGGAGTAGCTATGAACGGCTTAATGCCTCGCCGTCTGACATTCGTCGGGGAGTACGAGTGATTGTTTATTCATGTGAGAGATAACAGAGAGTCGGAGTGATGGATTATTTACAATAGATAATATTATTAATTGAATAAATCAATTAATCAATATAAGGTTATTAATGAGAAGGGTGAACGGCGGGAGTAGCTAAGATCGGCCTAAGGTTGCCGAATGCCTCGCCGTCTGACATTAATTCGACCCTCTCGATGGCTCGTCGGGAATGGCCCGGATCGAGCTCGCGACGCGGTCAAGCGGCCGCGCGTACCCCACACTGCGCGGGTACTACGAGTGGGAGTTAATATATAATATTATACGAGGAGTTATTAATACATAATATAACACAAGGAAGGGTGAACGGCGGGAGTAGCTATGATCAGCTTAAGGTTGCCAAATGCCTCGCCGTCTGACATTAATTCGACCCTCTCGATGGCTCGTCGGACAAGGCCCGGATCGAGCTCTGAACGCGGTCAAGCGACGCCGACGCGCGGCAATCGCGAGTACCCTACGCTGCGCGAGTACTACGAGTCGGAGTGTTTGTTCGTTTAGATAATGTATATATATATATATATATATATATATATATATATATATATATATATATATATATATATATATATATATATATAAAATATTATATAAGGAGGGGTGAACGGCGGGAGTAGCTATGAACGGCTTAATGCCTCGCCGTCTGACATTCGTCGGGGAGTACGAGTGATTGTTTATTCATGTGAGAGATAACAGAGAGTCGGAGTGATGGATTATTTACAATAGATAATATTATTAATTGAATAAATTAATTAATCAATATAAGGTTATTAATGAGAAGGGTGAACGGCGGGAGTAGCTAAGATCGGCCTAAGGTTGCCGAATGCCTCGCCGTCTGACATTAATTCGACCCTCTCGATGGCTCGTCGGGAATGGCCCGGATCGAGCTCGCGACGCGGTCAAGCGGCCGCGCGTACCCCACACTGCGCGGGTACTACGAGTGGGAGTTAATATATAATATTATACGAGGAGTTATTAATACATAATATAACACAAGGAAGGGTGAACGGCGGGAGTAGCTATGATCAGCTTAAGGTTGCCAAATGCCTCGCCGTCTGACATTAATTCGACCCTCTCGATGGCTCGTCGGGAATGGCCCGGATCGAGCTCGCGACGCGGTCAAGCGGCCGCGCGTACCCCACACTGCGCGGGTACTACGAGTGGGAGTTAATATATAATATTATACGAGGATATTAATACATAATATAACACAAGGAAGGGTGAACGGCGGGAGTAGCTATGATCAACTTAAGGTTGCCAAATGCCTCGCCGTCTGACATTAATTCGACCCTCTCGATGGCTCGTCGGGAATGGCCCGGATCGAGCTCGCGACGCGGTCAAGCGGCCGCGCGTACCCCACACTGCGCGGGTACTACGAGTGGGAGTTAATATATAATATTATACGAGGAGTTATTAATACATAATATAACACAAGGAAGGGTGAACGGCGGGAGTAGCTATGATCAGCTTAAATGCCTCGCCGTCTGACATTAATTCGACCCTCTCGATGGCTCGTCGGGAATGGCCCGGATCGAGCTCGCGACGCGGTCAAGCGGCCGCGCGTACCCCACACTGCGCGGGTACTACGAGTGGGAGTTAATATATAATATTATACGAGGAGTTATTAATACATAATATAACACAAGGAAGGGTGAACGGCGGGAGTAGCTATGATCAGCTTAAGGTTGCCAAATGCCTCGCCGTCTGACATTAATTCGACCCTCTCGATGGCTCGTCGGGAATGGCCCGGATCGAGCTCGCGACGCGGTCAAGCGGCCGCGCGTACCCCACACTGCGCGGGTACTACGAGTGGGAGTTAATATATAATATTATACGAGGAGTTATTAATACATAATATAACACAAGGAAGGGTGAACGGCGGGAGTAGCTATGATCAGCTTAAGGTTGCCAAATGCCTCGCCGTCTGACATTAATTCGACCCTCTCGATGGCTCGTCGGGAATGGCCCGGATCGAGCTCGCGACGCGGTCAAGCGGCCGCGCGTACCCCACACTGCGCGGGTACTACGAGTGGGAGTTAATATATAATATTATACGAGGATATTAATACATAATATAACACAAGGAAGGGTGAACGGCGGGAGTAGCTATGATCAGCTTAAGGTTGCCAAATGCCTCGCCGTCTGACATTAATTCGACCCTCTCGATGGCTCGTCGGGAATGGCCCGGATCGAGCTCGCGACGCGGTCAAGCGGCCGCGCGTACCCCACACTGCGCGGGTACTACGAGTGGGAGTTAATATATAATATTATACGAGGAGTTATTAATATATAATATAACACAAGGAAGGGTGAACGGCGGGAGTAGCTATGATCAGCTTAAGGTTGCCAAATGCCTCGCCGTCTGACATTAATTCGACCCTCTCGATGGCTCGTCGGGAATGGCCCGGATCGAGCTCGCGACGCGGTCAAGCGGCCGCGCGTACCCCACACTGCGCGGGTACTACGAGTGGGAGTTAATATATAATATTATACGAGGAGTTATTAATACATAATATAACACAAGGAAGGGTGAACGGCGGGAGTAGCTATGATCAGCTTAAGGTTGCCAAATGCCTCGCCGTCTGACATTAATTCGACCCTCTCGATGGCTCGTCGGACAAGGCCCGGATCGAGCTCTGAACGCGGTCAAGCGACGCCGACGCGCGGCAATCGCGAGTACCCTACGCTGCGCGAGTACTACGAGTCGGAGTGTTTGTTCGTTTAGATAATGTATATATATATATATATATATATATATATATATATATATATATATATATATATATATATATATATATATATATATATATATATATATATATATATATATATATATATATATATATATATATATAAAATATTATATAAGGAGGGGTGAACGGCGGGAGTAGCTATGAACGGCTTAATGCCTCGCCGTCTGACATTCGTCGGGGAGTACGAGTGATTGTTTATTCATGTGAGAGATAACAGAGAGTCGGAGTGATGGATTATTTACAATAGATAATATTATTAATTGAATAAATTAATTAATCAATATAAGGTTATTAATGAGAAGGGTGAACGGCGGGAGTAGCTAAGATCGGCCTAAGGTTGCCGAATGCCTCGCCGTCTGACATTAATTCGACCCTCTCGATGGCTCGTCGGGAATGGCCCGGATCGAGCTCGCGACGCGGTCAAGCGGCCGCGCGTACCCCACACTGCGCGGGTACTACGAGTGGGAGTTAATATATAATATTATACGAGGAGTTATTAATACATAATATAACACAAGGAAGGGTGAACGGCGGGAGTAGCTATGATCAGCTTAAGGTTGCCAAATGCCTCGCCGTCTGACATTAATTCGACCCTCTCGATGGCTCGTCGGGAATGGCCCGGATCGAGCTCGCGACGCGGTCAAGCGGCCGCGCGTACCCCACACTGCGCGGGTACTACGAGTGGGAGTTAATATATAATATTATACGAGGATATTAATACATAATATAACACAAGGAAGGGTGAACGGCGGGAGTAGCTATGATCAGCTTAAGGTTGCCAAATGCCTCGCCGTCTGACATTAATTCGACCCTCTCGATGGCTCGTCGGACAAGGCCCGGATCGAGCTCTGAACGCGGTCAAGCGACGCCGACGCGCGGCAATCGCGAGTACCCTACGCTGCGCGAGTACTACGAGTCGGAGTGTTTGTTCGTTTAGATAATGTATATATATATATATATATATATATATATATATATATATATATATATATATATATATATATATATATATATATATATATATATAAAATATTATATAAGGAGGGGTGAACGGCGGGAGTAGCTATGAACGGCTTAATGCCTCGCCGTCTGACATTCGTCGGGGAGTACGAGTGATTGTTTATTCATGTGAGAGATAACAGAGAGTCGGAGTGATGGATTATTTACAATAGATAATATTATTAATTGAATAAATTAATTAATCAATATAAGGTTATTAATGAGAAGGGTGAACGGCGGGAGTAGCTAAGATCGGCCTAAGGTTGCCGAATGCCTCGCCGTCTATTCGACCCTCTCGATGGCTCGTCGGGAATGGCCCGGATCGAGCTCGCGACGCGGTCAAGCGGCCGCGCGTACCCCACACTGCGCGGGTACTACGAGTGGGAGTTAATATATAATATTATACGAGGAGTTATTAATACATAATATAACACAAGGAAGGGTGAACGGCGGGAGTAGCTATGATCAGCTTAAGGTTGCCAAATGCCTCGCCGTCTGACATTAATTCGACCCTCTCGATGGCTCGTCGGGAATGGCCCGGATCGAGCTCGCGACGCGGTCAAGCGGCCGCGCGTACCCCACACTGCGCGGGTACTACGAGTGGGAGTTAATATATAATATTATACGAGGATATTAATACATAATATAACACAAGGAAGGGTGAACGGCGGGAGTAGCTATGATCAACTTAAATGCCTCGCCGTCTGACATTAATTCGACCCTCTCGATGGCTCGTCGGGAATGGCCCGGATCGAGCTCGCGACGCGGTCAAGCGGCCGCGCGTACCCCACACTGCGCGGGTACTACGAGTGGGAGTTAATATATAATATTATACGAGGAGTTATTAATACATAATATAACACAAGGAAGGGTGAACGGCGGGAGTAGCTATGATCAGCTTAAGGTTGCCAAATGCCTCGCCGTCTGACATTAATTCGACCCTCTCGATGGCTCGTCGGACAAGGCCCGGATCGAGCTCTGAACGCGGTCAAGCGACGCCGACGCGCGGCAATCGCGAGTACCCTACGCTGCGCGAGTACTACGAGTCGGAGTGTTTGTTCGTTTAGATAATGTATATATATATATATATATATATATATATATATATATATATATATATATATATATATATATATATATATATATATATATATATATATATATATAAAATATTATATAAGGAGGGGTGAACGGCGGGAGTAGCTATGAACGGCTTAATGCCTCGCCGTCTGACATTCGTCGGGGAGTACGAGTGATTGTTTATTCATGTGAGAGATAACAGAGAGTCGGAGTGATGGATTATTTACAATAGATAATATTATTAATTGAATAAATCAATTAATCAATATAAGGTTATTAATGAGAAGGGTGAACGGCGGGAGTAGCTAAGATCGGCCTAAGGTTGCCGAATGCCTCGCCGTCTGACATTAATTCGACCCTCTCGATGGCTCGTCGGGAATGGCCCGGATCGAGCTCGCGACGCGGTCAAGCGGCCGCGCGTACCCCACACTGCGCGGGTACTACGAGTGGGAGTTAATATATAATATTATACGAGGAGTTATTAATACATAATATAACACAAGGAAGGGTGAACGGCGGGAGTAGCTATGATCAGCTTAAGGTTGCCAAATGCCTCGCCGTCTGACATTAATTCGACCCTCTCGATGGCTCGTCGGGAATGGCCCGGATCGAGCTCGCGACGCGGTCAAGCGGCCGCGCGTACCCCACACTGCGCGGGTACTACGAGTGGGAGTTAATATATAATATTATACGAGGAGTTATTAATACATAATATAACACAAGGAAGGGTGAACGGCGGGAGTAGCTATGATCAGCTTAAGGTTGCCAAATGCCTCGCCGTCTGACATTAATTCGACCCTCTCGATGGCTCGTCGGGAATGGCCCGGATCGAGCTCGCGACGCGGTCAAGCGGCCGCGCGTACCCCACACTGCGCGGGTACTACGAGTGGGAGTTAATATATAATATTATACGAGGAGTTATTAATATATAATATAACACAAGGAAGGGTGAACGGCGGGAGTAGCTATGATCAGCTTAAGGTTGCCAAATGCCTCGCCGTCTGACATTAATTCGACCCTCTCGATGGCTCGTCGGGAATGGCCCGGATCGAGCTCGCGACGCGGTCAAGCGGCCGCGCGTACCCCACACTGCGCGGGTACTACGAGTGGGAGTTAATATATAATATTATACGAGGAGTTATTAATATATAATATAACACAAGGAAGGGTGAACGGCGGGAGTAGCTATGATCAGCTTAAGGTTGCCAAATGCCTCGCCGTCTGACATTAATTCGACCCTCTCGATGGCTCGTCGGGAATGGCCCGGATCGAGCTCGCGACGCGGTCAAGCGGCCGCGCGTACCCCACACTGCGCGGGTACTACGAGTGGGAGTTAATATATAATATTATACGAGGAGTTATTAATACATAATATAACACAAGGAAGGGTGAACGGCGGGAGTAGCTATGATCAGCTTAAGGTTGCCAAATGCCTCGCCGTCTGACATTAATTCGACCCTCTCGATGGCTCGTCGGACAAGGCCCGGATCGAGCTCTGAACGCGGTCAAGCGACGCCGACGCGCGGCAATCGCGAGTACCCTACGCTGCGCGAGTACTACGAGTCGGAGTGTTTGTTCGTTTAGATAATGTATATATATATATATATATATATATATATATATATATATATATATATATATATATATATATATATATATATATATATATATATATATATATATATATATATATATATATATATATATATATATATATATAAAATATTATATAAGGAGGGGTGAACGGCGGGAGTAGCTATGAACGGCTTAATGCCTCGCCGTCTGACATTCGTCGGGGAGTACGAGTGATTGTTTATTCATGTGAGAGATAACAGAGAGTCGGAGTGATGGATTATTTACAATAGATAATATTATTAATTGAATAAATTAATTAATCAATATAAGGTTATTAATGAGAAGGGTGAACGGCGGGAGTAGCTAAGATCGGCCTAAGGTTGCCGAATGCCTCGCCGTCTGACATTAATTCGACCCTCTCGATGGCTCGTCGGGAATGGCCCGGATCGAGCTCGCGACGCGGTCAAGCGGCCGCGCGTACCCCACACTGCGCGGGTACTACGAGTGGGAGTTAATATATAATATTATACGAGGAGTTATTAATACATAATATAACACAAGGAAGGGTGAACGGCGGGAGTAGCTATGATCAGCTTAAGGTTGCCAAATGCCTCGCCGTCTGACATTAATTCGACCCTCTCGATGGCTCGTCGGGAATGGCCCGGATCGAGCTCGCGACGCGGTCAAGCGGCCGCGCGTACCCCACACTGCGCGGGTACTACGAGTGGGAGTTAATATATAATATTATACGAGGATATTAATACATAATATAACACAAGGAAGGGTGAACGGCGGGAGTAGCTATGATCAGCTTAAGGTTGCCAAATGCCTCGCCGTCTGACATTAATTCGACCCTCTCGATGGCTCGTCGGACAAGGCCCGGATCGAGCTCTGAACGCGGTCAAGCGACGCCGACGCGCGGCAATCGCGAGTACCCTACGCTGCGCGAGTACTACGAGTCGGAGTGTTTGTTCGTTTAGATAATGTATATATATATATATATATATATATATATATATATATATATATATATATATATATATATATATATATATATATATATATATAAAATATTATATAAGGAGGGGTGAACGGCGGGAGTAGCTATGAACGGCTTAATGCCTCGCCGTCTGACATTCGTCGGGGAGTACGAGTGATTGTTTATTCATGTGAGAGATAACAGAGAGTCGGAGTGATGGATTATTTACAATAGATAATATTATTAATTGAATAAATTAATTAATCAATATAAGGTTATTAATGAGAAGGGTGAACGGCGGGAGTAGCTAAGATCGGCCTAAGGTTGCCGAATGCCTCGCCGTCTGACATTAATTCGACCCTCTCGATGGCTCGTCGGGAATGGCCCGGATCGAGCTCTCGACGCGGTCAAGCGGCCGCGCGTACCCCACACTGCGCGGGTACTACGAGTGGGAGTTAATATATAATATTATACGAGGAGTTATTAATACATAATATAACACAAGGAAGGGTGAACGGCGGGAGTAGCTATGAACGGCTTAATGCCTCGCCGTCTGACATTCGTCGGGGAGTACGAGTGATTGTTTATTCATGTGAGAGATAACAGAGAGTCGGAGTGATGGATTATTTACAATAGATAATATTATTAATTGAATAAATCAATTAATCAATATAAGGTTATTAATGAGAAGGGTGAACGGCGGGAGTAGCTAAGATCGGCCTAAGGTTGCCGAATGCCTCGCCGTCTGACATTAATTCGACCCTCTCGATGGCTCGTCGGGAATGGCCCGGATCGAGCTCGCGACGCGGTCAAGCGGCCGCGCGTACCCCACACTGCGCGGGTACTACGAGTGGGAGTTAATATATAATATTATACGAGGAGTTATTAATACATAATATAACACAAGGAAGGGTGAACGGCGGGAGTAGCTATGATCAGCTTAAGGTTGCCAAATGCCTCGCCGTCTGACATTAATTCGACCCTCTCGATGGCTCGTCGGGAATGGCCCGGATCGAGCTCGCGACGCGGTCAAGCGGCCGCGCGTACCCCACACTGCGCGGGTACTACGAGTGGGAGTTAATATATAATATTATACGAGGAGTTATTAATACATAATATAACACAAGGAAGGGTGAACGGCGGGAGTAGCTATGATCAGCTTAAGGTTGCCAAATGCCTCGCCGTCTGACATTAATTCGACCCTCTCGATGGCTCGTCGGACAAGGCCCGGATCGAGCTCTGAACGCGGTCAAGCGACGCCGACGCGCGGCAATCGCGAGTACCCTACGCTGCGCGAGTACTACGAGTCGGAGTGTTTGTTCGTTTAGATAATGTATATATATATATATATATATATATATATATATATATATATATATATATATATATATATATATATATATATATATATATATATATATATATATATATATAAAATATTATATAAGGAGGGGTGAACGGCGGGAGTAGCTATGAACGGCTTAATGCCTCGCCGTCTGACATTCGTCGGGGAGTACGAGTGATTGTTTATTCATGTGAGAGATAACAGAGAGTCGGAGTGATGGATTATTTACAATAGATAATATTATTAATTGAATAAATCAATTAATCAATATAAGGTTATTAATGAGAAGGGTGAACGGCGGGAGTAGCTAAGATCGGCCTAAGGTTGCCGAATGCCTCGCCGTCTGACATTAATTCGACCCTCTCGATGGCTCGTCGGGAATGGCCCGGATCGAGCTCGCGACGCGGTCAAGCGGCCGCGCGTACCCCACACTGCGCGGGTACTACGAGTGGGAGTTAATATATAATATTATACGAGGAGTTATTAATACATAATATAACACAAGGAAGGGTGAACGGCGGGAGTAGCTATGATCAGCTTAAGGTTGCCAAATGCCTCGCCGTCTGACATTAATTCGACCCTCTCGATGGCTCGTCGGACAAGGCCCGGATCGAGCTCTGAACGCGGTCAAGCGACGCCGACGCGCGGCAATCGCGAGTACCCTACGCTGCGCGAGTACTACGAGTCGGAGTGTTTGTTCGTTTAGATAATGTATATATATATATATATATATATATATATATATATATATATATATATATATATATATATATATATATATATATATAAATATTATATAAGGAGGGGTGAACGGCGGGAGTAGCTATGAACGGCTTAATGCCTCGCCGTCTGACATTCGTCGGGGAGTACGAGTGATTGTTTATTCATGTGAGAGATAACAGAGAGTCGGAGTGATGGATTATTTACAATAGATAATATTATTAATTGAATAAATTAATTAATCAATATAAGGTTATTAATGAGAAGGGTGAACGGCGGGAGTAGCTAAGATCGGCCTAAGGTTGCCGAATGCCTCGCCGTCTGACATTAATTCGACCCTCTCGATGGCTCGTCGGGAATGGCCCGGATCGAGCTCGCGACGCGGTCAAGCGGCCGCGCGTACCCCACACTGCGCGGGTACTACGAGTGGGAGTTAATATATAATATTATACGAGGAGTTATTAATACATAATATAACACAAGGAAGGGTGAACGGCGGGAGTAGCTATGATCAGCTTAAGGTTGCCAAATGCCTCGCCGTCTGACATTAATTCGACCCTCTCGATGGCTCGTCGGGAATGGCCCGGATCGAGCTCGCGACGCGGTCAAGCGGCCGCGCGTACCCCACACTGCGCGGGTACTACGAGTGGGAGTTAATATATAATATTATACGAGGATATTAATACATAATATAACACAAGGAAGGGTGAACGGCGGGAGTAGCTATGATCAACTTAAGGTTGCCAAATGCCTCGCCGTCTGACATTAATTCGACCCTCTCGATGGCTCGTCGGGAATGGCCCGGATCGAGCTCGCGACGCGGTCAAGCGGCCGCGCGTACCCCACACTGCGCGGGTACTACGAGTGGGAGTTAATATATAATATTATACGAGGAGTTATTAATACATAATATAACACAAGGAAGGGTGAACGGCGGGAGTAGCTATGATCAGCTTAAATGCCTCGCCGTCTGACATTAATTCGACCCTCTCGATGGCTCGTCGGGAATGGCCCGGATCGAGCTCGCGACGCGGTCAAGCGGCCGCGCGTACCCCACACTGCGCGGGTACTACGAGTGGGAGTTAATATATAATATTATACGAGGAGTTATTAATACATAATATAACACAAGGAAGGGTGAACGGCGGGAGTAGCTATGATCAGCTTAAGGTTGCCAAATGCCTCGCCGTCTGACATTAATTCGACCCTCTCGATGGCTCGTCGGACAAGGCCCGGATCGAGCTCTGAACGCGGTCAAGCGACGCCGACGCGCGGCAATCGCGAGTACCCTACGCTGCGCGAGTACTACGAGTCGGAGTGTTTGTTCGTTTAGATAATGTATATATATATATATATATATATATATATATATATATATATATATATATATATATATATATATATATATATATATATATATATATATATATATATATATATATATATATATATATATATATATATATATATAAAATATTATATAAGGAGGGGTGAACGGCGGGAGTAGCTATGAACGGCTTAATGCCTCGCCGTCTGACATTCGTCGGGGAGTACGAGTGATTGTTTATTCATGTGAGAGATAACAGAGAGTCGGAGTGATGGATTATTTACAATAGATAATATTATTAATTGAATAAATTAATTAATCAATATAAGGTTATTAATGAGAAGGGTGAACCGCGGGAGTAGCTATGATCGGCCTAAGGTTGCCAAATGCCTCGCCGTCTGACATTAATTCGACCCTCTCGATGGCTCGTCGGGAATGGCCCGGATCGAGCTCGTGACGCGGTCAAGCGGCCGCGCGTACCCCACACTGCGCGGGTACTACGAGTGGGAGTTAATATATAATATTATACGAGGAGTTATTAATACATAATATAACACAAGGAAGGGTGAACGGCGGGAGTAGCTATGATCAGCTTAAGGTTGCCAAATGCCTCGCCGTCTGACATTAATTCGACCCTCTCGATGGCTCGTCGGACAAGGCCCGGATCGAGCTCTGAACGCGGTCAAGCGACGCCGACGCGCGGCAATCGCGAATATATATATATATATATATTATGATGAAGATGGAGAGGAAGAAGAAGTAGAAGAAAAGTAGTAGAAGAAGAAGAAGAAGAATAATAATAATAATGATAACAAAACTAATAATCATAATAGTTATGATAATACTGATAACAATGATTATAATAATAAGAAGAAGAAGAAGAAGAAGAAGAGGAAGAAGAAGAAGAAGAAGAATAGTTATCATAATAATAGTAGTAATAGTAATAATAATAATAATAATTTCGTAAGATGAAGAAAAAGAAGAAGAAGAAGAACAAGAGCAAGAAGAAGAAGAGGAAGAAGAGGAAGTCGAAGAAGAGGTATAGGACCACGAAGAATAGAAGAAGAAGAAGAAGAAGAAGAAGTAGGAGAAAAGTAGAAGAAGAAGAAGAAGAATAATAATAATAATAATAACAAAACTAATAATCATAATAGTTATGACAATACTGAATAATAAGAGGAAGAAGAAGAAGAAGAAGAAGAAGAAGAAGGAGAAGAAGAAGAAGAAGAGTTATCATAACAATAGTAGTAATAGTTAAAATAATAATAATTTCGTAAGAAGAAGAAAAAGAAGAAGAAGAAGAAGAACAAGAGCAAGAAGAAGAAGAGGAAGAAGAGGAAGTCGAAGAAGAATAGAATAGAATAGAAGAAGAAGACGATTAAGACGAAAAGTAGACGACGAAGAATAGAAGAAGAAGAAGAAGAAGAAGAAGAAGGATGATAATAATAATAATAATAATAATAATAATAATAATAATAATAACAAAACTAATAATCATGATAGTTACGATAATAATGATAACAATGATTATAATGATAAGGAGAAGGAGAAGAAGAAGAAGAGGATGAATACTTTTTAAAAAAATATATATATCTGCGTGTACACGCATCGACGTGTAAAAAATATGTATATATATTCGTAACGTGTATCCGCTATCGAAACGAAAATCGTGTAGAGAGAAGTGAAAAAAATTATGCGCGCCGACCATCTGGACTCGATCACTCGCCGTACCCCGCGCGGGAGTTACGCTAAGCCCGAATCCGCGCACCCGCCTCGGTCTAGTCGCTCTCGGGGCCGGGGCCGGCGAGACCGGGCCGCCGCGGTACTGTATGCGCGTCCGTAGTGGCGCGCTGATTTGCACAGCGTTCGCAAACCGCGGCGGCCCATCTGTCGGTCGCGTCGGCGGTACATTTGCGAAACTCGACGCGGCGTTCGCCTTCTGGCTTCGCCGGCGCCCGTGTCTCATCTCTGGAGTTCCGCGCGAGTAGAACTTGACCAAGAAATGAAAAAGAGTACGGTCGGAGGAGGTAACTCCCCGGCCACACCGTTGCCTCACGGCTCACGGCGTACGCGTTTTACGAATGGGAATTCATAATTTAGGCGACGACGACGCACTCCGTGTGATCGATCCCCGCCTGCTCTCCCCGCTCGGCTCTTCGAGCAAGAGAACCACCGCAGCGGCAAGGCAGAGTAACAACAATACACATGCCCGATAATGAGCAAATTGTTCTTTTATCGACGGAGTGTGAGTGTCACAGAGCGTGGCGCGGCGGGTGACTCCGCCGCGCGCGAACACGCCGTGTCCGAGCAGTGTCTCTCGGTTACGCAGCTAACCCGAAGAACAGCTCCCTGGTTGATCCTGCCAGTAATCATATGCTTGTCTCAAAGACTAAGCCATGCAAGTCTCAGTAAAAGCCGAATTAAGGTGAAACCGCGAATGGCTCAATATATCAGTTTTGGTTCCTTAGATCGTACACGGTTACTTGGATAACTGTGGCAATTCTAGAGCTAATACATGCAAACGAGGTCCTGACCGGCAACGGGAGGGATGCTTTTATTAGATCAAAAACCAATCGGCGGCGGGGTTCGCGCCCCGTCCGTCGCCATTCGAGATGACTCTAGATAACTTTGAGCTGATCGCACGGTCTAGCACCGGCGACGCATCTTTCAAATGTCTGCCTTATCAACTGTCGATGGTAGTTTATGCGACTACCATGGTTGTCACGGGTAACGGGGAATCAGGGTTCGATTCCGGAGAGGGAGCCTGAGAAACGGCTACCACATCCACGGAAGGCAGCAGGCGCGCAAATTACCCACTCCCGGCACGGGGAGGTAGTGACGAAAAATAACGATACGGGACTCGTCCGAGGCCTCGTGATCGGAATGATTACACTTTAAATCCTTTAACGAGGATCCATTGGAGGGCAAGTCTGGTGCCAGCAGCCGCGGTAATTCCAGCTCCAATAGCATATACTAAAGTTGTTGCGGTTAAAAAGCTCGTAGTTGAAATTGTGTCCTGCGGTGTCGGTCTACCGAATGCGGTACGACAGGCACGTCTGCGGGGCTTCTCGCCGGTGCGTCCACCGCCGGTGTGTCGCGGTCGTCCTCACGGTCGGCCGCGCGCCGAGGCGGGCCGTCGCGGCTGTTTACTTTGAACAAATTAGAGTGCTCAAAGCGGGCTAACACTTGCCTGAATATTGTACGCATGGAATAATAGAATAGGACCTCGGTTCTGTTTTGTTGGCTTTCTGATACCAGAGGTAATGATTAATAGGGACAACTGGGGGCATTCGTATTGCGACGTTAGAGGTGAAATTCTTGGATCGTCGCAAGACGGACTAAAGCGAAAGCATTTGCCAAAGGTGTTTTCATTAATCAAGAACGAAAGTTAGAGGTTCGAAGGCGATTAGATACCGCTGTAGTTCTAACCATAAATGATGCCAGCCAGCGATCCGCCGAAGTTTCATAATTTTAACCCGGTGGGCAGCTCCCGGGAAACCAAAGCTTTCGGGCTCCGGGGGGAGTATGGTTGCAAAGCTGAAACTTAAAGGAATTGACGGAAGGGCACCACCAGGAGTGGAGCCTGCGGCTTAATTCGACTCAACACGGGAAAACTCACCAGGCCCGGACACTGGAAGGATTGACGGATTAACAGCTCTTTCTCGATTCGGTGGGTGGTGGTGCATGGCCGCTCTTAGTTGGTGGAGCGATTTGTCAGGTTAATTCCGGTAACGAACGTAACTCTAGCCTATTAAATAGACGTGCAACCGGTATCACGAGGGTCCGCGTGCGCGCGTTCCGCGGCGCTCGCGTCGCGTGCGTGCGTCTCGCGGTCTTCACTACCGGCGTACAATGAAAATCTTCTTAGAGGGACCGGCGGTATATATAGCCGCACGAGATTGAGCAATAGCAGGTCTGTGATGCCCTTAGATGTCCTGGGCCGCACGCGCGCTACACTGAAGGGATCAGCGTGTCCTCCTTGGCCTAACGGCCCGGGTAACCCGATGAAACCCCTTCGTGATAGGGATTGGGGTTTGCAATTCTCCCCCATGAACGAGGAATTCCTAGTAAAAGCGAGTCACCAGCTCGCGTTGATTGCGTCCCTGCCCTTTGTACACACCGCCCGTCGCTACTACCGATGGATGATTTGGTGAGGTCTTCGGACTGGTGCGCGGAAGCTCGTCTCGGGCGTCCGACGCGTCGGAAAGTTTGACCGAATTTGATCATTTAGAGGAAGTAAAAGTCGTAACAAGGTTTCCGTAGGTGAACCTGCGGAAGGATCATTTCCTGTGTAATAATATATTTTGTAATATATATACATACTTGTATGTAAAATACACGAATCACGATGCGCGGCCGAGAGCCCGACATCGCTGCGGCGGAGATCGCCCTAGGGCGCCGCCGCGAACCGCGGACCCGCCGGCGTCGCGGGACGGCTCTCTCGATCCTGACGGGTCGGGGGACCGCGCCCGCGTCCGGTCGCGATTTAGTGATGCGCGTGTGCGTGTGCGCGCGCGCATCACCATTAAGGTTGCTATTTTTTGTTGTTTTGATCTTCTAAGGTCAGTTTGCGCTCGCGCGAACACCCAAAACGCGACGGATAAACAAGTGAACGAATGACAATTTTAAAATTGTACAATTATTACCCTGAACGGCGGATCACTCGGCTCGTGGGTCGATGAAGAACGCAGCTAAATGCGCGTCAGAGTGTGAACTGCAGGACACATGAGCATCGACATTTCGAACGCACATTGCGGTCCGAGCAAGACGTAGTTTGTCCACGGACCACTCCTGTTTGAGGGTCGCGCACGCAATGCGACCAGACTTCGCCGCGGAGTCTCTCACCCTCGTCCGCGAGGGGGGGGGGCCCCGGCGAGCGCGCTGCCGGCGTCGCCCGCGCCGCCCGACCCGCTCCGGCGGTCGGCGCGCGCGCGGGCGTCCGGTCAAATGTGTGACGAATTTCGAGCGCGCGGCCGGGACGCTAACGCGTGTCCGGGGGCTAGCGACGACGCTGTGAAACCGCGATCGATCCTTTTGCGATCTTCGCGGGGCGATCCTCGCGCCCTCGACGCGGTCCCGCCGCCGCGCGCCTCTGTCTGTCTGTATTATTTATATATAATATAAAAATTATCTTTCTGTCGTCGACCTCAAATCAGGAGAGATCACCCGCCGAACTTAAGCATATCAGTAAGCGGAGGAAAAGAAACTAACGAGGATTCCCCGAGTAGCGGCGAGCGAAACGGGAAGAGCCCAGCGCTGAATCCTGCGGCCCAGGCGGGCCGCCGGGAAATGTAGCGTTAGGGAGGAGAGTAATATATACACGCGCGGTCATTAGTCACGGCTGCCTGTCCAAGTTCATCTTGAACGGGGCCCGCTTACCCGCAGAGGGTGCCAGGCCCGTAGCGACGGTAGCCGGCCGCGACGGTCTCTCTCCCCAGAGTCGGGTTGCTTGAGAGTGCAGCCCTAAGTGGGTGGTAAACTCCATCTAAGGCTAAATACTACCACGAGACCGATAGCGAACAAGTACCGTGAGGGAAAGTTGAAAAGAACTTTGAAGAGAGAGTTAAAGAGTACGTGAAACCGTTCAGGGGTAAACCTGTGGAACTCAAACGAGCGAACGGGGAGATTCATCGCGTCTTCCGTCGGGGCCCGCGTCTCGGTGCACACCTTCGCCCTCGGCACTCGTGTCGGGGCGGCGGGTGTCCGGGTGCGCAGCCGGGCCCCCGGAGCGCGTGCACTTCTCCCTCAGTATAACACCGCGACCCGTCGCGCCCCGGTCGAATGCGCCGTGCGGTTGTCCCGTCTCGCTATGCGGGGCGGAGCCGCGGCGTCCACGGCCGGGGCCGGTCGAACATTTGACGAGCGACGGTAGAGAACGAGGATCGCGTCCGCCCCACCTGTGAGGGCGTCCGTCGCGTCACAGCCGCTTCCTTATCGCGGCCCCCGGCGTCTAGTGCGTCGCGGGCGTCGCTTTTCGGTTGCCGGCGGTTAGTGGCGCGCTCTCGGACGGGACGCGTCCCGGTCGGCGGTGGTTTTGTTTTGGGCACTCACAGGACCCGTCTTGAAACACGGACCAAGGAGTCTAGCATGTGCGCGAGTCATTGGGAACGCTGATAAACCCAGAGGCGAAATGAAAGTGAAAGGTCGGCCTCGAGCCGGCCGCAGGGAAGATGCGCGGGCGTCGCCAGACGCCCCGCCGCATTCCCGAGGCGTTTCGAGAAAGCCCCCGTGCGATTATCGAGACGCACTGAGAGCGTACACGCTGGGACCCGAAAGATGGTGAACTATGCCTGGTCAGGTCGAAGTCAGGGGAAACCCTGATGGAGGACCGAAGCGATTCTGACGTGCAAATCGATCGTCCGAACTGGGTATAGGGGCGAAAGACTAATCGAACTATCTAATAGCTGGTTCCATCCGAAGTTTCCCTCAGGATAGCTGGCGCTCGAGAAACATGACGTTCGCGTCATTCTGACAGTCTCATCCGGTAAAGCGAATGATTAGAGGCATTGGGGTCGAAATGACCTCAACCTATTCTCAAACTTTAAATGGGTGAGATCTCCTTCTTGCTCGAAGATGAAGTAGGAGCTCGGATGGGAGTGCCAAGTGGGCCAATTTTGGTAAGCAGAACTGGCGCTGTGGGATGAACCAAACGTCGAGTTAAGGCGCCCAATGAACGCTCATCGGAGACCATAAAAGGCGTTGGTCGCTCAGGACAGCAGGACGGTGGCCATGGAAGTCGGAATCCGCTAAGGAGTGTGTAACAACTCACCTGCCGAAGCAACCAGCCCTGAAAATGGATGGCGCTGTAGCGTTCAGCCTATACTCGACCGTCGCAGGCAGGTGGGACGTTCGCGCGGCGCCCGCGTCGCGCGATCGTTTTGAGGCCGCGACGAGTAGGATGGCCGCGGCGGTGTGCGCAGAAGGGTCTGGGCGTGAGCCCGCCTGGAGCCTCCGTCGGCGCAGATCTTGGTGGTAGTAGCAAATACTCAAGCGAGGTCCTTGAGGGCTGATGTGGAGAAGGGTTTCGCGTTAACAGCCGTTGCACGCGAGTTAGTCGATCCTAAGCCCTAGGAGAAATCCGATGTCGATGATGGTGTAAAGTTATGTTATATATATATTATATTATTTATAAATAGAATATCACACCCGTCGGGCGAAAGGGAATCCGGTTGCAGTTCCGGAACCCGGCTGCGGAACCGTCTTAAAAATCGTTCCCTCGCAAGAGAGTTCGTCGGGGTAACCCAAAGTGGCCTGAAGACGCCGACGGGAGATCCGGAGAGAGTTATCTTTTCTGCCTGAGCGTTCGAGCGCCCTGGAATCCCATAGCGGGGAGATAGGGCTCGGGACGCGAAGAGCATCGCCGATGCGGCGGTGTCCGGATCGGCCCCTCGGACCTTGAAAATTCAGGTGAGGGATACGCGGAGATGTCGCGCCGGCTCGTACCCATATCCGCAGCAGGTCTCCAAGGTGAAGAGCCTCTAGCCGATAGAATAATGTAGGTAAGGGAAGTCGGCAAGTTGGATCCGTAACTTCGGGATAAGGATTGGCTCTGAGGGCCGTGGCGTGTCGGGCCTGGTCGGGAAGAGGTCATCGGCCGAGACGTGGAAGCCGGGCGGGGTCCCCCCGCGTGGCGCCCCAACGGGTGTCGCGCGGGTGTGGATCTCCGTCACCCGGCGCCTCGCCTTGGCCTCCCCTCGGATCTTCCTCGCTGTGTGGCGCCGGCGTGTTCGCGCACGCTCGGCGACCTGTACGGCCGCCGGACGACGGTCAACTCAGAACTGGCACGGACAAGGGGAATCCGACTGTCTAATTAAAACAAAGCATTGCGATGGCCCTCGCGGGTGTTGACGCAATGTGATTTCTGCCCAGTGCTCTGAATGTCAATGTGAAGAAATTCAATTAAGCGCGGGTAAACGGCGGGAGTAACTATGACTCTCTTAAGGTAGCCAAATGCCTCGTCATCTAATTAGTGACGCGCATGAATGGATTAACGAGATTCCCATCTGTCCCTATCTACTATCTAGCGAAACCACTGCCAAGGGAACGGGCTTGGGAGAATCAGCGGGGAAAGAAGACCCTGTTGAGCTTGACTCTAGTCTGGTATTGTAAGGTGACATGAGGGGTGCAGAATAAGTGGGAGGCGGGTGCAAGTCCTCCAAACGTGAAATACCACTACTTTCATCGTTTCGTTACTTACTCAGTTGGGCGGAGGGCGTGCGCCGGCGTTAATGCCGCGCGTCACGGGTTTTTCGCGCCAAACGTGTACGGGGCGGCGAGCCGCGTCGGCCTCGGGCGGTGCGCGTGCGCAAGTGCGCCGCCGTCCGTTCCGTCGCGTCGCCGCATCTCCCCGCGTGATCCGTTCTGAGGACACTGCCAGGCGGGGAGTTTGACTGG
>NW_028282529.1:0-23738 GCF_059751285.1 Brachycentrus maculatus
TGTATATAATAATAATAATAATCCCTTACCGCACCCCAATGGTGCATAGGGCACTGCTTCATATAAACGCAGTGTTATCTCGATCGATTACACATGAAGGAAAGGTGATCGATCAGCCCTCCACTTCAGGTACCAGTCCAGTGTAATATTGAATAAATATTAGAGTGAAAAAATCACTTATATTTATTAAACCCCCCTGGGAATCGAACCCGGGACCTCCAGAACGGTAGGCGAGCATGCTGACCATTACACTACGGAGGGCGGTATTGCATATATGCAAAATATAAGGTTACATTGTTAAAAATCATAAATCTAAAATAAAAAGTTAAAGTATAAATATAAATGTACTTATAAATAAAACTTCGATATTTGTTTATGTTTTTCACAGGTTAAAATATAATATGTAATTTATTGATTCGGCATCAATTTTGTGGAATGACATGTTGATTTTTTTCTAATCAAACACATGTATATTAAATACCACTTAATGAGTTTTATTTCATAACACAGACGGCTAGTTTTAAAAACTAACAAGTGTTTTCATCTTCAGGTAAAAAATAATACTAGGTGTTTAAAATATGAATTTTTAAGATTTTTTGGAAATTGCATTGTCATCTATTGAATAAAACAAATAATAAGATACTGCCCGTAAAATTTTGTGTACCCACAAACATTGTGAAATATAAAACATCTTACAAATCGCTCACTCCTTTCAAGAACGTCATAAATCAACAATCGACAATTTTCAGTTGTGCATGTTTTCAAAATGCCCAGAAAATGTACTATATCCCAGCAAAAGCGGCATATTTTTAACTTAATATTTACCCTCTACAGGGCAGAAAGTGTTGTTTTTGCATTTCGAAGAAAAGGTATTGTTTAATTATTTTTGAAATATACTAAATATTTTTCAAATGGAGAAAAAAACATCAGGTTTTACCTAAAAAGATCTGTTGTACAGTAAAAAGTTCAATAAGTGGCTGGATATTTATTTTTAACACATTGTATTATATTTTTAAACCTTAAAAACGTTCTCCTGAAAAATCAAGTTTTTTGATTTATGACGTTTGTGAAAGGAGTGAGCGAAATGAATTAATAGGTACTCATAACGTGGTTGCGAGCGTTCTATGAACCATGTTTTGATATCTAACAACAATAATATTTATTATTTAACCAACGAAAGTTATGTTAACATTACATCACTTCCCCGCAGGGGTAGGCAGAGACGCGAACGCCTCACCAATCTGTATTTGCACACAATATCCGTCTCTCATTCGTACATCTTCTCATACAAACACGCCGATCATTTCGACTCCTAACCTGACCACTTTCAAGTATTTGAAATACTTGATCACGCCAAATTTTCTTCGGTCTTCCTCCGAATTATTTTTAATATTTACTCCAGATAATCATCTCCTTGGGACACTGTGGGGCCGCCTCGCGTCCAGTGACGTCACTTATGAATATGGAGTATTCGGTGTTTGAAAATGATGCGGAATACATCGAAACACGTGTCACAGTAGATTTTAAGAAATACTGGTAAGTATTTACTAAGTAAAACATTAATTAAAAATGGAGTATTTCCACTAGTTTGTTAGAGTAATTCCACTAACCTAAACTAACCAGACTACTTTCAAGTATGTATTTGAAATACTTGATCATGCAAAATTTCCTGGGCCATCCTCAGAATTATTTTTAATATTTACTCTTGATAATCATCTCTTTGGGCCGCCTAGTGTCCAGTGACGTCACTAATGAATGTGGAGTAATTCCACCAGATTGGCCGGGCGTCCTTTCTCCGGACGGCTCCCAGAGGAGCCATTCGGCCTGGGGGGGAGATCCGGTGGAACGGAACAGTCGAGACTCAAACCAGAGCGACGCCATCTTGAATTCCGACCCGCATAGCGACGAAGGGTTAACTTTAGCTTTCACTTTGGGAAGGAATATTTACATATTTTTACTGAGACCATCGGCAAAATTGGAATTTTACGCCCAGAAATCAATATGTGTTTATAAATATCTACAGCATATCTAAAGCTGAGATAAGCATTATCGATAAAATTAAGAAAGGTGTGTTGAGATGGTTTGGCATGTGGAACGAATGAGTGAGGAAAGAACGGTAAAACAAATTTATGAGGCGAATGTTAGCGGGAAAAAAGCAGAGGAAGACCGAGAAAAACATGGCACGATCAGGTATGCCAAATACTTGAACGTGGTCAGGTTAGGAGTCGTAACAATCGGCGGGTATGTATGAGGAGATGCATGAACGTGGAAGAGGCGAAGAATGTTTGCAAGGACAGAGTGGTGTGGCGCTGTATTCTCTCTGCCTACCCCTGCGGAGAAGCGGCGTGATGGTTAGTTAGTTAGTTAGTTAGTTAAATATCTACAGCTTTTGCGTGACCAATACAGTATATTGTATAATATGATACAGGGTGGCGCAATGGGTATTGGCGGATCCAATAGATATGTCCGCCTCCGTAGTGTAATGGTTAGCGTGCTTAACTACCGTGCTGGAGGTCTCGGGTTTGATGCCCAAAGAGGTGAGGGTGAAAATAAATATTGATGATTTAACACTTTAATATTTATTTCATATTACCCTGGACCAGTCCCTGAGGCGCAGGAGTGATCACCTTGCCTTCATGTAAGTAACGATCAAGATAATGCTTTGTTACTACCATGCAGTGCCCTATGGACCATTGGGTGCGGTAAGGGTTAATATAATATGTAATACAATGATTAAAGAAAACACTTGTTTTTTACCACTTGAGTTTTATTATAGACTATACATGTTTCAGAAGTTAAACTTTCATCATTCAGGTCTGTATAATAACTAAAATATAAAATTGTTCTATAAATAAGGAGAGGGGAAAGTAAGGGGAAGGGGTTAGTCAAGGGACGGAGTTACCACAAAGTTAATGCCGAAACAATAAATAAAATATGTAATATAATATATTGTGGATATGTTATAGGAAAAGTAGATTCTCTAGCAAGACTTGATGCTGCTTAGCAATTTTGATCGACACGAAATTAGTCAGAGTTGATTACACATAGCGAAAGTATACACGTATAAGTATATAAATGTTGACTTTTTTTCCTATTGTGGTGACTCGAATAGGTTCTTATACGGATATCGGTCCTGCTAAGCCGTCAAGTTTACAACAGTGACATAATGGAGGCTATAAAAGCCCTTACATACTTGCAACCGCACTGTTTTTACCTGCATGCTCGACCAACTGCATCCAGAGCCAAGAACATCGCACATAAATAATTGTTGTTAACTTAATTCACATACTTTAATTTTTTTGTAATGACTGTTTTTGTTTTTGTTTAGTAATCGTAAATTTTATAGTAAAACCTTGATATAACGAATCTCAAGAGGGTATTTGAAAAATCGGTATACTGAGTGTTTTAAAAAATATATATATTGAGGTTCACCTTCTGAATTTCTGACTTCTATAAAACGCATTAAATTAAATTCAAAACGTTCAATATGTGTATTATAAGAAATAGAACAGTAAATACATCGTCATTAAAATATGTACATTACTTTATACATTAATTTCATACTGAAATTCATGTATAAACTAAAGCTTACTTTTTATACTTTGGTTACATCAAAGTTTGTTTATATGCTCTATTTAATATTTAAAAGTATATTTTTTATTAAATGCTAAGGCCAGTTCAAGGGGATTTAAATAAAAACGTTGTATCGAGGAAATCATTACATTGAGGTTTGTAACATAAAGGTTCCACTGTAATACAAATCAAGCGCTACAAATAATGTTTGAATCGTATAGAGAAAAAGATAAAATTGTCAGTTTCATAAGGGGATTTACAGCTTTGCATAATTTCTCACCTGTTTCCCCTTTAAAGAACATGAAAAATGCATTATCTTTTTCCATTTCCTTCCACAATTTTTAAATAAAAATAACCGCTTACAATTGACAATTACAAATGACAAAACTGCTTACAATTTTGTTACAAGAGCTTTCCAGGTGTCTACGATTGATATATTTATATATATATATATATATATATATATATATATATATATATATATATATATATATATATATATATATATATATATATATATATATATATATATATATATATATATATATATATATATATATATATATATATACAGTGGGTGGCCATATTATTAGGGACACTTCGAATTTCCTGTAATTTTCATTATTAAATGAATTTAATGAACAAATAATTTGGTTTTTTGAATATTTTTTTATTGATTAGGGTGCTTTATTTAGAATTCAGAAACTATATTATCATGGATTTAATAATAACAATTTATTTTTATCATAAAAAGTGATTATTCAACAATTTCGAAAAAATCTTAATTTTTAGCAATAATACCCTTTGCTGCGATTACAACCTCCACACGTCAGGGCATACTTTTTGATACAGATTTTTGCATTGTGCCAGAGATAAGGGTTATAATGCCATACTCTGACAAGAGTTTCTATCATTTGCCGCTTGGTGGTGATGACTTCTTTAGCAATCTCACGTTTCGTTAGTTCCCAAAGGTTTTCAATGGGGTTCATATCCAGCTAATTCCCCGGGTAAGGAAAAACACAAAGTTTTTTTTCAGCCAGGAATGTGATAACACTCCTGGCTTTATGACACAATACCGAGTCATGCATTAACACATACTCTTCATCGCCAGGAAACCATTCTTGAGCCTCGGCTGGAGTCGACTTTTCAGTACTCGCTGGTACTGGTCTTGCCTCATGGTCCCTTCCATGATAAAGAGGCATCCCATACCCTTAAATGAGATTACGGGCCACAACATTATGCTTACAGGGTGTTTTTAACCATCTTCACAAGGCAGTCTGGGTGGAATTTTTCTCCTGGGCCACGTCGGAAAAATGAAGTTTTTCCCACCAAAATTTTAAATGTTGACTCGTCCAAGAAGCAGACCTGTGATGTATTACCATAATTGCAAAAATACACATATTTTTTATCTTCTTAATTTATTATATGAATACAAGCCATAAATATTCAAATCCAGTCCAAAACAGTTTACATTCCGGTGTTCTTTGGCCCATAGGAGTCATTTTTTCTTCATGCCTCAGTCAGGCGTAGTTTTTTGGTTGGACGTCGACCCATTAGATTTACTTCAACTAACCGTCTCTGAACTGTCCTTTTGGATACGTTGATTCCTTCATCGTTTATCAACAAAAATCAACAACAATTAGACAATCAACAGACTTTTTACGATTTTGGAAATAGATGTCCCTGATTTTATGGGCACCACGCGGAGTTGTGATGCTTTTTCTGCCTTTTTTTCCGACGCGGGCTGATTCTAGACGCAGGTTTTTATCAATTTTTTTTTATATCCGATGGACTCCTGACTTTAAAACATCTGTAAGTGCTGCTATTTCTCTCTGAAAATATGTGGAATGAAGTAGCAAGGTTATAACTTCCCTACATTTTCTCGGAGATATGTTTGAAGACTTGCCCATACTTAAATTGAGAATATTATGGTTCAGTTCAAACTAAACTGAATTTTATTTAAAAATTAATGAAATTAAGTTATTGAATTAGCAAACCTAATAAATTATTAAACAACACTTATGTTTTTATGGTCTTGAACTCAAAAAACTTACACAAAAATGGTTTTAAAAAATATCAACTGAGCTCACACCAATATCATTTTTCACTAATCAACATCCAAATGAAAAAAAACTTACTTATTTGATATTTCACAGTATTGATACATCTTCAAAACAATAATTATGATACCAGCAACAAAAATACATAAGAAAAAATAATTATAACTAATTAATTTGACCAAAAAATTCATTTAAACTTGAAAATTACAAAAAAGTACAAGTGTCCCTAATAATTTGGCCACCCACTGTATATATATATATATATATATATATATATATATATATATATATATATATATATATATATATATATATATATATATATATATATATATATATATATATATATATATATATATATATATATATATATATATATATATATATTTATATATATATATACCTATATATATATTCCTTAAACCCTTATTCTCACAAAAAGTGCATCATGTAAACGCAGAGTTATCTTGATCGTTAACACATGAAGGAACGGTGATCAGCCTTTCGCTTCAGTTACAGTCCAGGGTAATATTTAATAAATATTAGAGTGAAAAATCACATATACATATTTATTTGACCCCCCCCCCTTCCGTCGAATGTTATATAAATAAACTTATACATATGCAGATTCATATTTACTAAAAATAAACAACCGTTTTTCCTTGAAAGCTGTAGATATTGTAAATATACTTGTGTAATAAGAAAAATGACACGAAAAAAAAGGACAAAAATGTCAAGAAAATAATGTGTTTTCGGGATAAAACTGAAGATCAAAAACATAATATCGGATTTATGAATATCATCCAGAGTGGAAAGAAAGTCCTAAAATCTGAGAGGAGATGTGAGATTTAACAGTTGGCGGGAATTAGGGAAGCGGGTGGGTGAGGGGAGGCAGTATGTAAAGTACCCGCGAGTTTTAAGGAGCTTCGTGAGTGCTGTGATTTAGAAATCCAGCTTCCATTTAGAAAACAGGGGTAAGATGATAAACTGTGAGGGGTACCTTCCCCACAGCTCTTACACGGGGTTAATAAATATGATATCGAAAAAGTCGCGAACGAGCTCGTACCATTTTCGTCCTATCGCATTTCATAATCTGGCAAGGAGTACCTATTCTTAGTTTTATTTATGTTCAACCCTTTGCATTATCTTCATTTTTTGTCCTCGTTCGGAGCTAAGGACGTTTCTAAATTTAGAAACAATCTCTTTGGAAACTTCGAATATTTTCAGTATCTTTTGAATCTTTCCTAAGGTATTTTATGTACAACATTTTGAGTGTGTCCAAATACTTGTTCACAAAATCTGGATTATCTCCAATTACAGGACTTATTTTCATATTATTTTTTGACATCTCATCAAAGATGAAGAAGAATATGGAAGTCTGACAGACTGGTCAAATTATAAGTTTAAATAATAAAAATTAAAATGGTATTTTCTGGCGTTTCTCATGTGTGTGATTATAATCCAGGATTCGGACCTCACATACTAATATAAGAGTTTCTGCTTAGTAAAAAGCTTCTTTACATCTCACCAATAGATGTCTCTAGTGAAGTTCTAGTGATTCAAGAACAAGGTTTCTAAATTGGTTCATATATATAGAACTTCCAAGAATTTGAGTAGCGTGGTTGTCAAGAATGGGTAGAATTGGTGAATGTTACACGTGTGTAAAGTGATTACTTAAACTAGCCCATGACGGTCGTCAGCCCCGTAAATGCCCAGATTTCCATATTCTTCTTTATCTTTGATGAGATGTCAAAAAATAGTATTTTATGTAAATACAATAGATTCATGAAAATTAGTTGTACAATTTTACGAATCTCGGAAGTGGTTGGGTAAATGTGAACTGGTTGGTAGATAGATGCTTGAATGTGAATCTAGGGGGTCAAATTAATTTCAATTTTCAAAAATAAACAAGTATTAAAAGTTTGTATTTCACATAAGTATATAGTTCTCAAAACCAGTCGTGTTTACATTTATAAACTCAAAAGTGGTCTTATACAAGTGTTTTTTTATGTGTAGATTTATACAAAATTTCCGAATTGTTTTGTATTTTATACGCACTTTATTGTTTATTAGTTGTACCCTGTCTTTTTTTTTACTCTTCAATGTGTAAAAGCCCTACGGCAAATTATATTGAACACGGTCGAGTCAGAAAAATGATAAAATAATAAAAAATCTTGCAAATAAACAATTATTACAATTGTCAATAAAAAATATGTATAATCGTCACGATCAGTTAAGATGAGTCTTTAAGAGGTGTTGAAACAAGAGTCGATCAAGTAGAAAAGTTATCCGGGAAACAGAATAAATCCCCCGGCGCCGGTAGCCGTCCGATTCCCCATTATTGATCCCTTCATCCCTTCATCCCTCTATTCTCCTGGTGGGAAATCTCACAAATGTTATTTCATCAGTTGTCTATTCCTGGTACATCATTTATTACGACAACATCTCGGGCTTCTGCCCGACACCGTATCGTGTTATCGGGGCTTATATTGGCAGCCAATTGATTGGGTGTCCAAATAATGGTTGATTCGGGAAAACAGAAGTGAGTGGGTATTCTTACCTATTTTACTACACCATTTTCTCGACAAAGCTCAACAAAGGTCAACACATTTTCTCTCCCAGTATATAACAATAATATGGCACATTTTAACTCCATTTCTAGGATGCTAAGGTTGTATAATAATTTAGAAAATACTGATAATGTCACCGTCGACATTTTTAATGATGGCACGGAGAAATACAAGTGGTCTATTACCAGATTGGTGAAATCAATTTTAAATTGATTTCACCAATTGAGTCTTGAATTTTGTACCTTATGTAGCAAAGTTTAATTTCACTTTTAATTTTTAATTCTATTTTTTATTTTTTTTTATTTCATTACTTTTAATTATTATTACGCTTTTTACAGCAAATTTATATTCTTTATAAATGTATTTAACCTGCAACTTTATTGTTTCTGTAAACTTGTTGTGTTCTCATCTAATTGATGAAAAATATTCAAACATTTTGTATTGCACTGTATTTCATTCATTGTAATATGTTTTTCATTACAATGATTAAAGAAAACGCTTGTTTTTTACCACTTGAGTTTTATTATAGACTACATGTTTCAGAAGTTAAACTTCCATCATTCAGGTCTGTATAGTAACTAAAATATAAAATTGTTCTATAAATAAGGAGAGGAATAACCTGAATAATGGAAGTTTAACTTCTGAAACATGTAGTCTATAATAAAACTCGAGTGGTAAAAAACAAGTGTTTTCTTTAATCATTGTAACATGTCTTACAATGTCAAACAATAAATAAAATGTTTTTCATTGTTTGTAAACCATAAATAAATAAATAAATAATAAAAATAAAAAGGTACCAGGATTACATACATACATAACGTATGAAGGGTTAGACAACGTGGACTCAAGCTTTTTAAAAATGTAGAATTTGTGTATTGTTTTTTTTTAATTGACTGTCACGAACATTTTGTTCACGAATGCCGTACTAACCAACTGGTTAACCATCACGCCGATAATAAAATAAAATAAAACGCCAAACTACTGTGACTTTGCGAACATTATTCGTCTCTTTCCACATTTATGCATATCCTCACACATATAATAATAATAATAATAAAACCCTTACCCGCACCCAAATGGTGCATAGGGCACTGCATCATATAAACGCATATTATCTTGATCGTTTACACATGAAGGAAAGGTGATCAGCCCTCCGCTTCAGGTCCCCGTCCAGGGTAATATTGAATAAATATTACAGTAAAAAAATACATACCCGCCGATTATTTTGACTCCTGTTATGACCACTTTCATGCCTACTTGATTATACCAAGTTTTCTTCGATCTTCTTTTGTTCCTATCTCTAACTGCATTCGAACCAAAAATTGGTTTTATCAATATTCTCTCCCTTATTTATCATCTAACATCGCTCACTCCTTTCAAGAACGTCATACATCAAAAATCGTCAATTTTTAGTTGTGCATGTTTTCGGAATGCCCAGAAAATAAACTATATCCCAGCAAAAGAGCTAATATTTACTCGCTACAGGGCAGAAAGTGTTGTTTTTGCATTTTGAAGAAAAGGTATTGTTTAATTATTTTTTTCAAAATAATAAATATTTTTCAAATGGAGAAAAAACCTTCAGGTTTTACCTAAAAAGATCTATTGCACGGTAAAAAGTTCAGTAAGTGGCTGAATATTTATTTTTAATAAATTGTATTATATTTTTAAACTTTAAAAACGTTCTCCTGAAAAATCAAGTTCTTTGATTTTTGACGCTCTTGAAAGGAGTGAGCGACATGTCCAAACCATCTCCTGTGTGTTCCTCATTTATTTCCAGAACCATATTTTATTTATAAACTCAATCAATACTTCGTGTTATCATGGAAGTGTATAAGAAAAGTAAAATATTAAAACATCCCGTGGAAAATAATTAATAGCGAGTGTCTTTGAATAAATTCCAAAGGCGTTTCTTTTCTGGAACTTTTTCAATAAACGCTTGCCTTTTAAAATATTTCCCAATGAATTATTCCTCTCAATAATTATTGCTTAAGTACACATTTTCAAGAATAGAAGTAAAATATTTTGTCAGGTGTTTTTCAATAAAAAATGCTGTTAAAACTTTTATAGTCGCTTCAATAATCCAATTTTTAATATTTATTTTCTCTTTTTTTATTACTTAAAGTGATTCTCCATCATTCATAACTGATTAATTCAAGGTAAACATTAAATATGTCATAACTGATACGATACAAGATGGAAGTCTAGTTAATTTAAACATTTTCATCTTAATCCATCTGTCAAAGTGTCAAAATTTCAACTAACCTACTAAAGGAACTTACAACAATACATACAAAATCGGTTTAGGGACACTTGGTCCTTTACTAATTAAGCATAAGTAACATACTTCAACATACGTAAATATTAATCTCAAAAACGATTTTCCATATCGCTCACTCCTTTCGAGAACGTCATAAATCAATCAAAAAACTTGATTTTCCAGGAGAACGTTTTTAAAGTTTAAAAATATAATACAATGTATTTAAAATAAATATCAAGCCACTTACTGAACTATTTACTGTGCAACAGATCTTTTTAGGTAAAACCTGAAGGTTTTTTTTTCCATTTGAAAAATAGTTAGTATATTTAAAAAATAATTAAACACTACCTTTTCTTCAAAATCTTTCTTTTCTGCCTTGTAGCGGGTAAATATTAAGTCAAAAATATGTTTTTTCTGGGATAAAGTACATTTAATGGGCATTCCGAAAACATGTACAGCTGAAAATTTACGATTTTTTATTTATGACGTTCTGGAAAGGAGTGAGCGATATGTGGATATTTAATTATGGAAAAAGCTTCTGTTTTTATTTTTATGATTTTTTTAAAACTTTTATTTGTGATTTTTGGTACATTCTATCATTTTGATTTGAATTTATGCGGTTTTTTTAAATAATGGAACTCATCCCCCAGTTTCGTATGTACTTCAAGTCTTTTTTATGCAACTCCCCGCGGTATGTATCTATTGCATAAAAAGAGACCCAAGTCTACATTCAAATTCAACAAAGATATTTATCACTGAATAGCAACAAACGTAATACACGCGATGGCACATGGCGGACAGCGTGCTTCTCGACACTTCTATCACTTGGTTTTGCATTTCAAATGTTTCCGATTGCATTGTTGTTAGATAGATTTTTTTGTATTTTCATTGTTTCACAATTATAATGAAATCGAATACCATATATTAGAAATGTGTGCGTTTTATTTGATTTAATTTCTTTTTATTATAATTTGTTTGTCACACAGCAACGTGTCGCCTTTTAAAACTAGATTTAAATAAATTACATAGATAAATTGTTTGCGATGAAACCATTTCTCTGCGTTTAATTTGACGTGGAATTTATTTCAGACTGATATTTAATTAGTCTGGATTCACACGCCAAATTTCTTTAGGTTACATATTTGACAGCCCGCAGAGTAAGAAAAATTATCGCCACCCTTTTTAATTTGCGTTTTTCTCCTCTTTCAAACAAATTGGTTGTGTACTTTACGGCGAAGGATTTTATGTTTATCGCCGCTTTGAGCGGAGCCTTTCAAACGAGATTACTTCAGAGTATAAAATATAAAACAATTTCCAATCCGCCATTCCTGGCCATAGCTAATGATCGATGAGAATATTCCCGCGCTTTTCACCTGACAGTTTGCCACGGGGTTGCCAGAGAGAAAATCTAATTTATTCCCGTATAATGCAGCATCCACACAAAGGAAACGCCGCAAGAATGGCGGAATAATAATACGTTTGGCCAGGTAAAGTGGCTTTGTAGACGCGGCACTACCTACGCTTTTTACGGTGAATTATTTAAACCTATGTTTAAGAACTTTCCCGCGTTGTCTCGGCCTTGTATGCCTTAATGGAATTCTATGCCGTTTAAAGAAAACTGAGTTACTCGGTTTTATTATGCATTAAACTTTTTATTATTGTTTTTCTAATATAAAGCTAGCAATGTTTACAAAATTTAATCATATAAAAGATAAGATTTTTTTTTGTTTAATTAATTATACGATATATATATACATATATATACATAGATTTTGTAAACAAATTTAATACTGTGATATTTCACAGTGTTTATTTAACAGATTTGACAATAACGTAACAATATTTCATTTTTCAGACATATTTTATTGGGTGTAACATAACAGAAAAATATACAATACTAGAAATTGTGTGGTCAAACGGATCTTCGATGAGAAGGGATGAGGGGAGTAAACAAGGTTGCAGTCATCTCAGGATGCCAAAAAAATTTTATATGGAAAAACCCTGAATGAATATCGGTAGTCGGTAGCAAAATTAAAATACATAAAACATGTGTGCAACATGACATATCGCTCACTCTTTTCAACAATGCCCAAACCATCCCATCACTCCTTTCTTAATTTTATCGATAATATAATACATTACAGATTTTGTTAATATTTATTTTAGTTCACAAGCATTTCAAATCAGTGAAAAAACGTTTTTTTTTTAGATAATCAAATCATATATTGCTCACTCCTTTCAACGACGTTATAAATCAAAAATCGTCAATTTGTAGTTGTTCACGTTCTCGGAATGCCCAGAAAATTTACTATATCCCAGCAAAAGCGACATATTTTTAACTTAACATTTGCCTACTACAGGGCAGAAAGTGTTGTTTTTGCGTTTTGAAGAAAAGGTACGTGTTTAATTATTTTTTTAAAAACACCAAATATTTTTAAAATGGAAAAAAAACACCTTCAGGTTTTACCTAAAAAGATCTGTTGCACAGTAAAAAGTTCAATGAGTGGCTTGATATTTATTTTTAATATATTTTATTATATTCTTAAACATTAAAAACGATATTCTGAAAATCAAGTTTTTTTTATATATTTGACGTTATTGAAAGGAGTGAGCGATACGGGATCGAAAACAGAGAGGATACCGTAGTAACAAAAAACGCGCTAAGAATATCAGAAATGAATACTCTAAGGAGACGACGAAGACTCTGAAGATTCTTATATCTGGCAAGAGTCTACTAGATAGAATAAGAAACACCAAGATTAGAGGAATGTACGATATTGAATATAGATAGGTGCGGAAGACAACGATGATGACAATGGTGTGCGCATGTGAAGAGAGTGGAACAATCCAGACTCCCTCACATCGCACTGCACGGCCAACCCCAATGCAGACCACCAAAGAGATGTATTCACATCTGGGAATCAACATCGCAGGAGGCATCCTCATAAAAATAGGCCACAAGACCTTCACCAAGAGGAAGAAGAAAAGATTTTTAAAAAAAATACAAAGTGTCACTGCTGGTATGTGAAAGCGTGTTACACAAAGAAACTTTCATATCGGTTATAAAATGTGTCATTTTCTGACTTTGTTTTGTAGCATTCCGTTAGTAAAACTCTCATAAAATATCGATGAAAAGATTTCCTAAAAAGATAATATGGCTATAATTTCTATTTTATTTGAGCGTACAGAGTTACAAACGATATCAGGGATAACGTGAAAATCTGCGGATGTTTAAAGGTAGTAGCACGTCATTAAGGGAAGATAATAGCCTTTTAAGGCGTGATTATTTTGCCCCAAATGGTCGACTTTATTAATTGTGCGAGGGGAAAATGGGGCGAGATGATACCGCATATACCTGACCGGGCAAAAATTCACGCAACCCTTTTGTCATAGCTAACTGTATAAGGGATGAAGGCACAAAAACCATCGCTTATCAATCATAATTAAATCGCCGGGTCTAATTCACGATTTAAAAAAATATCAACAGTAATATAACAGTACAAAATGAAAAAGGTAGCCAACCCGCATTTCCATATGTATTGTGACGTGTTTTAAAAACAAAATTACTAACTATTTTATACCTCGAATATTCGGGCTTTTATTATTTGGATTTTCAATCATCCAGATTTATCAAAATTAAAAATTAAAAAATTAATATACTGATTAGTCTGACTTACAACGTACATGCTTATAAACTTATTCATAAATATATCGTAGTCATACAGGAGAAATGGACCAAGTGCATTTTTTACAAAAACGTGATCATTGACTATTTGATCTTACTAGCTTAATATTGCCCAGAAAAAATTCCCAAAGGATTTTAAACATGGAAGTATAATATACATTAGAAGTATAAATAATGACTAACTGCATTGATGTTTATTTTCTTGCCAAGTAAAAGTGACTTAAATGTCCCTCCTGAACATTTAACGTTTTGTCGATTGGTCACTTTCTCCTGTACGACTACGATATGTAGGTATCATCTATCCATGTTTAAAAAATTGTCACGCTATCTTTTTATCTGATAAACAAGAAAGGTAGGCGCAGATAGGTACCTATAAACTTACTAACGAATATATTTAGGTACTTATGTAAAAAAAATGTTATAATATCTATCTGATATACAACTTAAGAAGGTATGTAGGTACCTACAAACTTATTCATGAATATTTGTAGGTACTTATGTAAAAATAATGTTTTTATTTAAATTTATCTTATTTTCAACGTAGGTAGGTATATTAAAAACTTATTCATAAATATATGTTGGTACTTATGTCATAATATTTATTAATCTGTAAACCTACAAACTTTCTTATGAAAATATTTAGGTACTTATGTAAAATTGGCATGGTAACTGTCTGATTGCCATTTTTCTTTATAAAAATCATATTTTTACTATAAAACCGTAGGTGTGACTTATTAACTTAGTCATGCACAAAATAAATACGGGAAGATATTTTCAAAAGGCGCAAAAGAAGAATACTTTTCGTGTGTGAAGTTCCCTCTTTGAATATACGAGCGGGTGGAGTTTTAAATTACATACATTTTAATTATCTACACATGCATCTGGCGAGTTATTCACGATTTTTTATAAACTTTTTTACATTTTAAAAATTAACGACATTAACCTTTCCCTACCGGTGGTAAGGGTCGAAACAATCGGCGGGTGTGTATGAGGAGATGCATAAACCTGGAAGAGGCGAGAAATGTTTGCAAAGACAGAGTGGTGTGGCGTTCTATTCTCTCTGCCTACCCCTGCGGGGAAGTGGCATGATGGTCAGTTAGTTAATAATATGGTGTACAAAATACATGAAACTGTATCATGCAAAAAAAAAATTGTACCGTGAGGAAAAGGTTAAACTCGATATTTATCTTTAGGGAAGGTTTTTCAGTTATGCCGTAGTTTATGATAGCAGCATTCAGAGTTTATCAGGACAGATAACGCAAAGTGTCCGCAAAAAAGCACTTGAACGAGGGATGTAAAGGTGTCCGCGCCAAGATAAAACAAAGTTTCCTTTGAACTTTGTATAAGAGATCCCAGGAGAGTGTTTATTAACCACGATACCTTCAACTAAGGCACACAACTTTTTAAAAACTTTCTTATAAGCATTTCATTTGCATAATTTATGACAAAACATTGATAGGGGAAAGTTAGGTTATTACGAAGAAAGGTTATATTATTTATCCGCCTCCGTAGTGTAGTAGTTGGCTAGTATGCTGTAGGTCCCGGGTTCGATTCGTAGCGGGATCAAAATAAATATAAGTGTTTTATCACTAGAATATTTATTTGATTTGACCCAGGACTCATACTTGAAGCGCAGGACGAATCATATTGCCTTTATGTAATAAACGATTAATTTAAAACTGCATTGATGCGAAACAGTGCCCTTTGCACTATTTGGATCAGATAAAGGTAAGAAAAAGGGGTAATAAGTAGTGTGGTTCTCAATAACGGGTAGAATGGTGAATATTACACGTGTGTAAATTGGCAGGTGCAGTGGCGTACTTGGGTAGACGCTCGACTGCGAAATCGACGTCGCGGGATCGATTCTCGCCAATTGTAAAATAAATTCATGAAAGATTTATTTTCAATTGGTTTTGGTATTTGTGATGCATTTTTCACATTTACCTACCCTATCCTTAATATTCTACCTGCAGACAAGCCTCAAAATGTATAGCCTTTGCGGGTTCTTCCTTTAAAAAAAAAAACTTAAACCAGTCTATGAAAAGTCGTTAGCCCTTTTAATACCTAGACATCCATATCTTATTCATCCATGTTGAGTTGTCAAGACTTTTTCTTTTGAATATATACCACTATTTTTTGTTACAGTACACTGCCGACAATTCCAGTCACCGGCCGCCTTTGATTTCTACCCACACACAGCTAAACAATTTAAATTGTAAGCATTAAACTTTACATATTCCTCGGCGCTTTGTTATCTATTTTCTCTTAAACAAAGAGCGACGTAAAGTTAAAAAGATTCCTTTGGCAGCTTCTCGCGAACAGCTGTGCTAAAGTTGTGCCTTGTAGTGAAGTGCACATCCGCTGCTACAAGTAAAAACAACTCAAACGTGCTAAGGCCAAACTTTACTGCTCTTCCTACGAAACAAGTTTGCTTTAGAAAGGTCCTCACAACTGGCGTTCATATCAGATCTACTGAACTTGAACATGTATTTTACTTTCATAACCCTTCAAGCGACTCTAAGCTGTCCGACTTTGCTAGTAACACGGATAATCTAACAAATATGTATATAGGTACCGTAGAACGGGGCTACTTGAACTTTGATGTGTTACTTAAGCCCAGTACAAAAAATATGTATTTGGTCTACAATAATGAACGTATAAGTGTCACCTGTCAGGGAAACAATAAATCATGTCGATACGTTCATTATTGTAGACCAAATACAGATTTTTTTTTTGTACTGGGCTCAAGTAACACATCAAAGTTCAAGTAGCTCTACGGTAACTAAAGCTTTGTCTAGATAAGGAAAAAGACCAAGGTAACAGATGTGGCTCAAAAAATCGCGGAACATAAGTGGAACTGGACAGGTCATGTGGATGTATGTCTGAGGATAGATGGACGAAGAAGGTGCTTGACTGGAGGCCTAGAACAGGACGCAGAAGCGTGGGTAGGCCACATACAAGACGGTCCGATGATATTTAGAAAGTGGTGGGAAAAAAATAATTTCTTTAATTATTTTTGTTACAATGCGGTAAAATATATCGTTACATTTTTTTTAATTTTGTTTGTCTTAGTAAATACCCCTTTTTTTCTTACAATCTATTTTGACACGTTTCGATGCATTCCGCATCATTTTCAAACATGGTATGTGAAGTCCCATGGACACAACTCTCAAATTTAAACCTAGCTTTACATACAGTGTTTGAAACCGATGCGCATCAAAAAAGTAGTACTTACTAAGTAACATTAAAATTAAAAATAAATATTAAACATTAAAGTACTTAATTAATTTCTTAACTTTCTTAACTTAATTAATTTCTTAACTTAAATCTTCAATTAGCAGTTACTTTATTCTGCCGGTAAGGGCTCGACATGTGCATATGTATAATTGCTATAAGGGAGGAGTACCGGAGTCATATTTTAAGGTTTCTGTGGACTTCGAGACCACCCTTAGTGCCAAGCGGGCCACTGAGTCGTGGCAACTCGCCAAACGGAGCCATGTGATTCTGGCAGCTTATGTATGAAAAGAAAACTTTAACTTAAGGGATGATTTATGAACCCTTCGGAGGAGTTATTTAAATTGCTCAGTATCAAAAAAGCAGCTATCTCGCGATATTTAAAAAAAAACAGTTAGAGAAAAATCATTTAAATAAAAAGGAGCATTGCATATATGCAAGTTCCAATAATGTTATATGGATGGATTTAAAAAAAAATGTTATTTTAGGGTCCTAAAAAAAGGGTGAACTAATTCTAAATGAATCTCTGCTATTGTTCAATTGGAGAAATCTATAAACTATACAATTTTTTAACTGATGGTAGTGCCATCAATAAATATTTTACATCTATCAAAATTCTAACTAATGAAAGGAACCAGTAACATTGCATTTATACGTGTTTTAAAAGCATTTTTAAATATGTGGTATGATCATACAAAACTTTCGTTATCACATTATCCTTTCACAGTTCGTTTTGTATGAAATACCGCTCTAAATTCTACTTTACGACTACCGGTTTCGGTAAAAACATTCTCTCGTCAGATCTACTATAGTCTATTTCTATTGTTATTTTGGGTATAGAATGGTTATTCCCAAGCCGATAGTTGTGAAATTAAAGTGTTAGTTTGTGTGCGGTATAACACAAGCGATGAATGAAAAGGAGAGTGTCATAAATATATGTTTTATATTACATTTTGAAAATTAATGCAATACAGATGTTTTTAAATGGGCAAAAAAATTAATTTACACACGTGTATAAAGTAACTCAGCCAATTAAAGATGCTTTGTCTCTAGTTGAAGCAGCTATAATAAAATTTGTGTATTATCTGGGGGGTGAATAATCCAGTGTCTGATAACATCTGAATAAACTTAATATAACTTTCAGTTGAGATACTTCTACAACTACTATTATCACGTTGTTTTTATGCAGGGATAGGCGGAGACCATAGAACGCCACACTTTTCTGTCCTAACATATACTCCTAGCTTCCTTGATATCAATACAGTTACTCATACATGTCTTTTGATTACGTAGACATTTGACACCGCCAGATTTTTTAGATAATTGATATTGCGTATTTAAAATATTCATTAAAAATTCCCTTGACTGTTCCTTGGAGTGCAAGAATGATCATCTTGCCTTCATATATGTAACAATCAAAATAAAACTGCTTCAATACGATGCAGTGCTCTATGCACCATTGGGTACGTATAAAAGTTAGAAGAAGAAGAACAAGAAGATAGTGTATTAAAAAAAAAACTACAATCTCACTTATCACACCGTTATCAAAAGATTAGCGCCCCATCCCTGTTTGCATTGTGTGAAATAAACTACCATCACGCTAGGTAGAAATTTTGGGTGCTAGAATGGGAAACGAACCGTATTGATTCACATGTCAAATTCGGCATTTCCGCAAGGGAGGAAGCCCTGTATCCTTCCGGCGTAGGCCGGAAACCAAATGGAAATCCATTTTCAACTTCTCTAGCCTTAGCGTAGGTACCTACCATACACGGCAGGAATATTGATATCCAACTATCAATAAAGGTGTCCGAGTATGTCGATCTATTTGACTTCTCCTTGGAATGCGATGTAACGTTTGTCTACGCCCGGGTTCCCTTAAAACATGGGTCGGCAAAGTGTGGCTCCGAAGCTACACTTTGGGAGTGATACCTTGTCTTTAAATAAGTAACGATCAAGATAACACTGCTTCAATACGATGCAGTGCCCTATGCACCATTGTGTGCGGATAAGGGTAAGAAACAAAAAGTGTTTTTATGGATAACTTACTCTCAAAAGATTTTTTATCAATGAATTAAATCCTTTTTGAGTGTAAAATCAAGTTTTTTTTAAGTTTGCTCGTAATTTAATAAAGGTCTAAAATTATAATAAAGGTGAACATACTAGAATTGCAAACAGATTTTTGAAAATGTATGAGATGCCTGAATGTATGAAGAATGAAAAGAGTTTGAAAGAAGTTAGAATAAATGTTTTGTTTATGGTACTGTAAGAAGATGATATATATATGTATATATATATATATATATATATATATATATATATATATATATATATATATATATATATATATATATATATATATATATATATATATATACATATATGTATATATATATATATATATATATATACATATATGTATATATATATATATATATATATATATATATATATATATATATATTATATATATATATATATATATATATATATATATATATAAATATATATATATATATATATATATATACATATATATATATATATATATATATATATATATATATATATATATATATATATATATATATATTATATATATATATATATATATATATATATATATATATATATATATATATATATATATATATATATATATATATATATATATATATATATATATATATATATACAGTATCTACTCAATGAATTAGGGCCACGCAGAATTTCACGCAATTTCTCAATTCAAACAGGAATAACTCAGAGAAAACCTTAAATAAAACAACATTGAATTTTATTTACACATGAACACTTTATTACGCTTAAATTATGCATATATTTTCATATAAATATAGTTAGTATTTAGTATTTCCACCTTTGGCAGAAATAACTGCCTCAATTCTTTTTGGCATACTTAAAATGCACTGTTTTATTATGTTTTTTATTTCTTCGTCTTCTGACCAATTTTTTTGAATATTTTTTTTTTGACAGTCTACTGTCGGATTTGGAAATGAGTAAACCTTATTTTTTAACATGCTCCATACGTTTTCTATAGGATTAAGGTCCGGAGAATTTCCAGGCCAGGGGAGCAAAGGCAGATTTTTGTTAGACAAAATTTTTATTATTGATTTAGCCCGGTGGCAAGGTGCCCCATCCTGCATGAAGGTGTATGGACCTTCTGTTGGGTCGAGTGTATGGTAGAAGGGCAATAAAATTCGTTCGAGGACCTGCTTATAGGAATTTTGGTTCATTGTTCCTTCCACGAAAAACAACGGCCCAAGTAAATTGTTAATAATACATGACCATATCATTGTTGCAGGGGGGTGTTTGATAACTTTTACCACACAGGCCTCATTGTAACGTTCCATTGGTGCTCTCCTGACGAATCGACGGCTCTCTGTCACGGCTTCTAACCGGCACTCATCACTAAAGATGACCTGAAAAATAATGAAAATTTAAGTTTAATTCAAATATATAAGTTTATTTACTAAAATGATATGTTGAAAATTCAATTTAAATAAATACCTTTTTCCAATCATCTACCGAGTAATTTCGATGTAGCCTGGCCCATTTTAATCGATCCGCTTTCATTCGTGGTGTCAATTTTGGTACTTTTACAGGGCGCCTGCATTTCAGATTTACTTCGTAAAGACGTCGCCTCAGTGTTGATACCGATATATTTATACCCTCTTCTTCCAATTTTATTTTTAATGTTTTAACTGATGCACTACGGTTTTTTAACGCACTTTGAACGATTTTTCGATCAGTCCTCGGTGTTGATTTTCTAATCCTACGACAGTTCTTTCGCCGATTGCTGGAGGCGGGTGACTGATTTTTTATTGATTTTGAAATTCTGTCCACTGTTTGATGAGAAACGTTTTCTTTTTTTGAAATTTCTCTATTAGATAGTATTCCTAATTTCAGTAGCACTATAACACTAGACTTTTTTTCCTCAGAAATGTCTTTACTTTTTCCCATTTTGTCTTTTTCAAAAAAAACACTTGTGTTTACAAAAAAAATTATACTTTATGAACTAAAATTAAAAATTAAGTTTTTTTCACAAGACACGATAACTATATAACCTCTCTGAACAAAACAATAACCAGAACTCAAGAAACTTCACTAATAAATAAGATAGGACTAATTTTTGAACTTTCAACTATCTGTCTACCTGTGCTAATTAGGGACCTTTCTCAGAAAAAGGGTTTTAAATTTTGTAAAGGCTTAAATAATCCAGGTATATTTTACATATTATTGAAGGTAATATACATGATATTAGATGTCAACAGAAAACTTAAAGTATTTATGTAAAATAAATATAATAATCCAAAAGATTTCAGAGTATTCAAAAAAATAATGGGTGGCCCTAATTCATTGAGTAGATACTGTATATATATATTAGTTATAATATAAGATAACTTAAGAAATAAAATAAAAATAAAAATTTAGCTCTTTGGCTAATAAGTTTGCCGACCACTGCCTTAAAACGTTCCTTTGTCGGAACATCACACTCCATTTGATACTTAACGCCTTTTTTCAACAAGATTGAAGGGGGAACAAACATGTTTGATTTATTTAATGTAAAAAAACCCTTTAACAATTCGATAATGATCCCAAAGGTTACGAGTGTGTGTTTGTGTGTTTGCTGGGTGTGTTTGTGATGATATAATTACACAAGACGTTCCTCACTTGATACGGCAGTGCCACATATTCGAAAGAGAAAGATATGAGCTTGAATTGGAATGTAAGAAAGATGGCTAAGTAGAATGGACGAAGCACTAAAGCATAAGAAAGAATTATCCGAAGTACTTTACTTTTTTACATTTTTTTAAAACAAATATGAGTAATGTTTATATACATAAAAAATCTTACCGAAATTTTTCGAACCGAAAAAACACCGATGCATGTGATTAACATGTTTTGAAGTTATTAAAGAAAACACTTGTTTTTTACCACTTGAGTTTATTTATGACAACTAGTTTCGGAAGCTAAGCTTCCATCTTCAGGTCTAAATGTAAACTGTTACATTTAGTTTACATATATATCTAAAGATGAAAGCTTAGCTTCCGAAACTAGTCATAAAAAACTCAAGTGGTAAAAAAACAAGTGTTTTCTTTAATAATTTCAACATGTCTTACCACAAAGTAAATGCCGAAACAATAAATAAAATGTGTTTTGAAGTTATATGTGTGAATAGTGCTATGGTATTGTGTAGTATTGTTAATATGCAAGTTATTGTCCTGACGAAGAGACGGGTACGTCACGAAACCTTAGACGAAAATCTCGGTTAGTGGTTATATACTAACATTGCTAACATTTTTGTTAAAAAAAAAATAATAAAATAAATTGTAATTCAGACAATTATACAGGTGAGAAAACGTAACATTTTTCTCGTTAAAAATATATCCATGTATTATGCAAATATAATTTCAAAGTTACCCTTTTACTCCCTTCCTCATACACACACTTTTTAATCTCTTAATGTTTTAATAGTTATTATTACTTAAATATGGAATTGTTTATTTGGCTTTATTTTTATTAATGTAACTATTTTTGTAAATGTAATGTTTTATTTATTACTGTTAATGTAACTAACTAACTAAACATCACGCCGCTTCCCCGCAGGGGTAGGCAGAGAGAATAGAGCGCCACACCACTCTGTCCTTGCAAACATTCTTCGCCTCTTCCACGTTTATGCATCTCCTCATACATATCCGCCGATTGTTACGACTCCTAACCTGACCACTTTCAAGTATTTGGCATAACTGATCGTGCCATGTTTTTCTCGGTCTTCCTCTGCTTCTTTTTCCGCTAACATTCGCCTCATAAATTTGTTTTACCGTTCTTTCCTCACTCATTCGTTGTCCAAACCATCTCAACACACCTTTCTTAATTTTATCGATAATGCTTATCTCAGCTTTGCATTCCTTCCTTATTTCACTATTCGTACATCTATCATACATCGTTTTGTCTCACATCCTTCTCAGAGATCGCATTTCGACTGCATTCAGTCTACTATCATCCTTCTTTCTTCTTTCTTCTTTCTTAGATACTGACTGAAGAAGAAGGACTGTTAATGTAACTATTTTATATTATATACTTTTTTAAATGTAAAGCTGTACAATTCCCGAACAAATAAAATAAAATGAAACGACATTGAATTTTAATTAATTCATCACAAATAAAATAATCTCGGTGAGTTACAAACAAAATATACAAACTTTTACAAACATTTTCGTTAAGAAAAATAAAGTAACAATGACAAAGTGGATGTTTTTAATATTAAATTTTTTAATAATATTATTTTTAATGTTTAATTTAGAAAAATAGGCTCAAAAATTATATTCCTTCTCCCAGGG